>NC_084502.1:21034798-21334798 GCF_024500385.1 Phyllopteryx taeniolatus | reverse complement strand
GGGGGGAAAAAAAGGTGATCAACAAAACAACACTCTTCTCATTAAAAGTAAATTAAGTATTAACACTACAATGCCTTTTTTTTTTTTTTTTTGACATGTAAGCATCTGGTCTTGGCTTGGACCGCCTGACAAATTTTAAAAGTCAATGGGACCCCTGAGGCAAAAGGTTTGCCCACCCCTGATCTAGAGAGATACAAAAATCTCCTTATACGTATTTTAATACTGGGCTGGAAAATATCAATTTAATTTTTACTTTTTTTACTTCAGTACATTTATAAGTGTGTGCTTTTGTACTTTTACTTCCGCAAAGGAGTGGCTTCAGTCCTTTTGCTTTTACCAGAGTAGTTTTTTTTGCATAAGTATCAGTACTTTTACTTAAGTACTGAATACCAGTACTTTTGACACCTCTGGTAATTCATAATGTTCTGTGCTGCAAGATAAAGTAAAGTAAATCTTGTCACTGTAATGCAAAATACAAGAACGTTTCTGAAAAATGACAGGTATAATGTTTTAGTGATTACAGGCGGATGTTTTTGTATTATGATGCATTTTATATTTTCAAATAAAAAAACAAATTCAGATTCTTATGATTATAAAAAAACAAAAAAATGTTCTGTCTCTCTGCATCCCAGTACCAAATAGTTGGGGACCGTACATTTAGACAGCAAAGTAGTTTAGACTTAATCAACAGCACCTCTGCTGGTTGTAGCCAAGTAATGCACTGATGGCATTCCCTGGATAAGAACAAAAAAAGGTAATCAAGCTCTAAATCCAATCTGTGATTTGACAACATTCATGACTGGATCCAATTGGGATGTCTCTCTCGGATTGGACTCAAGTCAAACTGCATCCATCCATGTTTAAAAAGCACATCTTTGTTTGAAGAGAGCCTCGGCTGTCACACAGTCTGTCTGGTTGGCACCAGACAAGTCTGAATTCACACATTCACAGAAATTGGATCTATATTGAGGCCAGCAAATGGTCTCACTATTACAGTTCAATATTTCATTTTAAGTACATTAGAATTGGAGTCATGTCCCCAAAAATGTAACTGTACTTCCGTCGCTGTATTAAAGGACAAAACAAGAGGTATAAAAGTATATTTTAAAAGGTACAACTGTATTGGATTGTAACATCATTGTCACAGTACGACACTGTGACCTTCAGCTTTTTTCTTGGGAGTGAAGCACACGCGATTAATGCAAACTTCAGCCTATTAAAGCACTTCAAGCAGTCAGTTAAACTACTGTAGAATTCAAGGCAAGCACTGGCTTGACAGCATAATTGGAGTTAATCCCAGAAGTCTCTCAGTGGCGTACGAGACCTCTGAACGTAATCGCTAAAATAGTGAACACGGCCTTGACATGTGCATTAATGCTCAACATTAGGAATGTTCTCATCTTGTATTCCTTATGGATATCTGCACACTGCCAAGCGTTCTGCCACATTTAAATTTTTATATTCCAGTTTGACGCCACTTATCTTAAGTGCAGTCAGCAGGACTGCTGAGCATCCAAAAAAGATTATCATATGATAGTAAAAAGCCTTTCAAGGAAGGTGATTATATACCCCGAATGCAAAGAGAACAAAAGGAAGCCTCAATTCTAACCAGTTTACCACCTTTCAAGGACTAACGATGTGCTATTTACCTCAGTCATTTCTATTTGCCAAGAAAGTTTGACTTAATTATTTGATACAAGAGACTCACCAATACTGCTTTAAATGTTTACGTTCACGTAAAAACTTAGACCTTCCGCCAGTGGTATTCAGTGTCCAGTACCAATGACACGATACATTACGACATGCCAAACAACAACATCCTGTATGTGGCAGTAATGTCCATCATTGTCAGTGAATCAGTTTTCAGAAATATACAGGTTGTACAGACGTACAAAAATTAGCAGGGGCGCAAGAAGCATATTTAATCTGCGTCCGTAGATGCGTGGTTTAAGACCTGCCCTAAGTATGTGTGTGTGTTTGTAGAGAGCTTCCACACACAGCGAATCAGATGTACGAATCCTGTCTTGGTGCAATCAGTGGCAGAGTAGGGGAGGTTATCTTTCCATGCAATGGTCATGGGAATTCTTTCTGGACTCGATACATTTTTATTGTTGTGGTAACACCGGCCATGCCGCTCGGAGTTGTTTGTGTGTTCCCCATATAACACACACACACACACACACATACATATGGGAACGTTAACTGTTTATAAACCATAAGCACAACGGCACACGTTATCAATATTCAGGCAGTAGTTGACTTCAGTGAACACATTTTCAGTGTCATTTGATTGACAGGTAAAGGTCTCACATCACACTCCAGCACCTCGAGGGTGGGCCTTATTTTACATTTTATTTATCCATTATTTAACCAAGTAAAAGCTAATTGAGAGATTAAATATATTTTTCAAAAGCCAAGAGGCTGCCGAAATTATACAGTACATAACATGTCAACCTTCATGCAATAAATAAAAATAAAAACTAACTGATATTAAAATGTATGGCATCTGAAAAAAGTGGCAAAGCCCAAATGATTTTGAGTACATACATGTTTTCTTTGTTTTTTTTAATTCATTAAAATTTGGCAGGCTTTAAGACATTTTTTGGGGCTCTTTAGTGGCTTAATTACGCTATACCTGTGCCAAATGTTAAATATTTGTTTAAGTATTTTTATGAACAGAGACTGAGTCTTATTTATTTATATTTGTAATTTAGATAGATATTTTATTTATTGTTCTACATTACAATGCCAACGTTCAATGTTCTTTAGAATTGAAAGTTAATTGTTTTTAAAAAAGGATGTACAGTACTTGAATTATTATGCTCTATAATATTATATCAGTGGAATAAAAAAAAAATAACGATACTGTCGTTTATGGTGATAGTTTTTGGGAAAATGTATCCATCCATCCATTTTCTGTACCGCTTATCCTCACTAGGGTCGCGGGCGTGCTGGAGCCTATCCCAGCTATCTACAGGTGGGAGGCGGGGTACACCCAGAACTGGTCACCACCCAATCGGAGGGCACATAGAAACAAACAACCATTCGCACTCACTTTCACACCTAAAGGCAATTTAAAGTCTTCAGTCAACCTACCACGCATGTTTTTGGAATGTGGGAGGAAACCAGAGTACCCGGAGAAAACCCACGCAGGTATGAGGAGAGGATGCAAACTCCACACAGGCAAGGCCAGGATTTGAACCCCAGTCCTGAGAACTGTAAACCAGACGTGCTAACCAGTCTTCCACCGTGCCGCCGGAAAATGTATCCTCCTAAAAAAAAAAGAAAAAAATGAATCGCTATTGTGGCGGCACGGTGGACGACTGGTTAGAGCGTCTGCCTCACAATTCTGAGGACCGGGGTTCAATCTCCAGCCCCGCCTGTGTGGAGTTTGCATGTTCTCCCCGTGCCTGCGTGGGTTTTCTCCGGGCATTCCGGTTTCCTCCCACATCCCAAAAACAGGCATGCAAGGTTAATTGAAGACTCTAAATTGCCCGTAGGTGTGAATGTGAGTGCGAATGGTTGTTTGTTTGAATGTGCCCTGCGATTGGTTGGCAACCAGTTCAGGGTGTACCCCGCCTCCTGCCCGATGATAGCTGGGATAGGCTCCAGCACGCCCGAGACCCTAGTGAGGAGAAGCGGCTCAGAAAATGGATGGATGGATAATTGCTATTGTGCAAGGCTGGATAACAATGCAATGGATAACATAAAAATATTGTACAAATTGTACAAATAAAAATTTGCAATATAGTGGGACCGCAAAGCAACAACCGTCATACAGCGGGGGATTACTGTATCTGTACTCCATGATGATAAATTGCAGGGACTCATTGTTTCAGGGCTGGGACTCATTGTTTCCAGACATGTGCATTCTGGGTTTGGTTTTCTTTTATCAACATGGGAGCATGTGGGCAATTAATGGGGAGTTGAGGAATCATTTCAAAAGAAGAAAAAAATTCTATAGTGGTATTAGAAGTAGCTGTGGTCATTTACCCAAAAAAATACAAAAAAATCTTACTTTCAGAGTTGCAAAGGGTGTCTGACAGTGTCTTCTGCCTTGGTCCTCCCTCCCTACCCGTTTAAGAGTCACAGTATGTCATGGAAGTAGCCTTTAGGTCCACTGTCATGGATTTAATTCTCAGAATGACTGCAAATGATACAACTTCTGAAGCATGCCGACTTCAGCTAATTTTGACTCATATGCACATAGCTAGACATGCACACACGCACACATATGCCATTAGGGGTCAAAAAGGTTCAAAATGGCCTGGTGGACCCAGCGAGTGTGCCTGATCCTGTATCTGTTTTTGATCTTACTGCACTGACGCAGTCATGAGTGGTCGGTTACATTTGGCTGATGAAGCGAGTGTATGTACAGCAGAACATCTGCTGCAGATTAGGCCGGGAGGGTTTGTGCCGTTACAAAAAACAAACAGACTGCCAGACTTCTTCAAGCTGCACTGCCGTCGAACATTAGCCACCAAAAATTGATGAAAAAAATACAAATAAATAAAACTGCCTTTGCTTTTGATTCTAGAGGTCAAATTTTACATTTAAAAAATAAAGTGAAATATACATGACGGTGTGTTTGTTGTCCTCATTATGTTTCTAAAACAGCTAATAATTTCAAACTAATTCCTCCCAAGGGCAGAGAATAGCATCTCCAAAACAAGCAGTTTGGCCTTGAACACACCAAGGCAGTCGAAGGCAATTAGGAATACATGGAATCGTAATTTAAATGATTTCATTTAATTAAGTTCTCAATTTATTCCATTCATTGAGAACGCAGGCTTTGCTCCGGCTGCCCAAACTCCCCCACCTCACCCAATCCTTGGCCCTCCAGCCCCGATTTTTTCTTTTCCTTGTCCCTTTCATCTTCATAGGTTGGTCAGAGCAAGTTCGACTGACAAAACATGTCTGTATTGAGCTGCACACATTAATATAGCATCTCTGGTGAGTATGATGTATTTCATTTTAACGTGGTATGGTTTTGTAATGTTGTCATTTTATTAGATAGATCCTGAAGTGCTCCTGGTGATGTACATGGCACAGTTGAGTGCTGTTAGTTTGCATTTTTCTATAGTAATGATGGGTTCAATAATTGGAACGTGGTATTAATGATCCTGTTAAGTGAATTCAGAAATGTGTTTCTTAATACAGTATACATTTATTTGAAGATCATTGCTGAAAACGTGCAAAGACATAACTATATAGTGCCCACTTGTGGAGATACAGCTTTAAACAGTTTTTCACCTTTTCAGGTTCCTGATTTTTTGGGTGAGGCTAAAACAGCTCAGTGTGACACAATTCGGAGTTCAGCATGAGTCGCCCCCTAGTCCGCTGGCGTGGCCGCTTCAGAATGCCTCGTGAGTGGGCATATGTCACACAGAGAAAGATGGAAGAGCGAGTCGGTGGGGTTTATTTTTATTTATTTATTTATTTTTATTTTTTATTTTTTTTTAAAATCAGACTCGAAAGCCAGTGTGTGGACTGAGGCTTCGGGCTGATGTGGCCGCTTTAGAGCGCCTCGTTGTCGGCTGTGAGTGTGCGCATGTCACACAGAAAAAGACTGAAGAGTGAGTATGTGAGATTTAGTGATGAGTGCGACTGTCACGCACAGAGAGATGAACGAGTGAGAAGTGGGGGAAAAGTCAGACTTGACAGCCAGTGTGTGGGCAGGGGCTTAACACTGGTGCAGCCGCTTCTGAACACCTCGTTTTCGCGGTGAGGAAAAGCTCCGTGACGACCCGTGGCAAATATGCCAGCCATCATAGGCTTTAAGCTCATATTTTTGCGGTTCATGCATATAGTTATGAGTAGGTATAAGAAAGATGCTTGAGCAAGTTGCATCCATTTTTCCAGGTCATAGTAGAGGTATTTATTTGATTGACAGTTGAGCATGGCTTCAGTGCATTCGGCAGCAGTGGCAGTTGTAGGGGAGACCATGGGGGCCAGTACCCCGTAACACTGTGTCTGGACACCCTTGAGGTCCACCTCGATAAAGTTACTCTGCAGTATCGTGGTAAGACTTGTGTTACATTGCGTATGGCGTATCACATGCTGACTTGATATATTGTGGCTATGTAGAGAGGCACCGGAACAAGTCAGGTTACTTAGTGTCCCTCATATACATCAGCAGCTCATGCGCACTAACTACGTGCTTGCCGCACAATAAAAACAAGCAAAGAGTTACTACACAGAGCACAACCTACACTTACAGTACAACAACACAACAAAAATGAAAACCAAAAGGTGGGTAAAACACACAGGCAACTATTATTATGGGGAAACACAAAAAACATCGAACATTACGATTGACACATAATTACTGCATGTACAACATGTCGCTAGGCATGACTGGAAGTCTGCATCCACTTCTCCAGTATTATATCAACTGTATATATCCACTGCACTTGCTCAGGGTGAAAGGCCCACGCGTCAAAGCGAAACGATGACGGCAAAGGGGGTGCGGCCATCCCATATTTGAAAGTGGTCAAGTAACAGCATAGAAGGAAGTCGGGAGGCTTTCCCCGCTGAGTGGACCGAAATATGTATTTGTCATTGTTAGAAAAGAAAGCTGTAACTTTTTTTATTTTGAGAAGGAGGTGACATAGCAGCACAAGGGAAGGGGAATATCGCATACTAATTTCACGGCAGGATCTCAAGGATTATACTCATTCGTGAGCTTTCTAGTTCCACGAAGAGTGCTGAGAAGTGTATTTCAGGCTGAGCGGGGAGTTTTCACACTGCGCTTGACTTTCCCATTCATTGTGTGTGTGCTGAGAGATAGTCAGCGCGATTTGACATGATGCCGAGCGTAGTTAAAAAGTTAAAAGAAAATAGGTTTTTGTTAGGTTATTTAGCTACAGGAGAGGGCCAAAATATTAGGGGCAGCTCTCAACAGGACAGTTGTAGATTAATACCTCACAACTAAAAATTGTTACTCCTCGCACGTTTTTCCTCCTCC
Source organism: Phyllopteryx taeniolatus (assembly GCF_024500385.1). Lineage (NCBI taxonomy): Eukaryota > Metazoa > Chordata > Actinopteri > Syngnathiformes > Syngnathidae > Phyllopteryx > Phyllopteryx taeniolatus. The sequence continues at coordinate 21,327,831 of NC_084502.1, read as the reverse complement.
TTTCACTCTCTTACCTTCTTTTCTCTCTTTTTCTACAATGCTACAACACTTCAGTCCCCTCCTCGCCTCTATTCTCAGGGGTGACCCTGACCTCATTCATCTACTGTATCTTCACGACACTAGATCGGCTACTCGACATGTTCCACTGTCTGTCTCTCATCTTTGTTTTTTTTCTCCTTTTATTCCTCTCACTTTCACGGCCCCCCACTAGCAAGCACCACCTCTGCCTCTTCCTGGTTTTGTACTTGCTTTCCCTTGCTCCCCTCCCCCTTTGTCTCGCTCCAACCTATCGCCTGAGGGGAATGATTGACCTGGGAGTGGGGGGTTTGAGATATATATATCCATCCATTTACCGCTTATCCTCACTTGGGTCGCGGGCTGGTGGAGCCTATCCCAGCCCTCTTCGGGCGGGAGGCAGGGTACAACCTGAACCAATCTCCAGTCATTCACACCTACGGGCAATTTAGAGTCTTCAATCAACCTACCACGTATGTTTTTGGGATGTGGGAGGAAACCAGAGTGGCCAGAGAAACCCCACCCAGGCACAGGGAGAACATGCAAACTTCACACCGGCGGGGCCGTGATTTGAACACCGGTCCTCAGAACTGTGAGGCAGCTGTCCTAACCAGTTGTCCACCGTGCCACAAATAAATATATATACAACCCCAATTCCAATGAAGTTGGGACGTTGTGTTAAACATACATTAAAACAATACAATGATTTGGAAATCATGTTCAACCTATATTTAAGTGAATACACTACAAAGACAAAATATTTAATGTTCAAACTGATCAACTTTATTGTTTTTAGCAAATAATCATTAACTTAGAATTTTATGGTGGCAACACATTCCAAAAAAGCTGGGACAGGTGGAAAAAAAAGACTGAGAAAGTTGAGGAATGCTCACCAAACGCCTGTTTGGAACATCCCACAGGTGAACAGGCTAATTGGGAACTGGTGGGTGCCATGATTGGGTATAAAAGGAGCTTCCCTGAATTGCTCAGTAATTCACAAGCAAAGATGCGGCAAGGTTCACCTCTTTGTGAACAAGTGCGTGAGAAAATAGTCGAACAGTTTAAGGACAATGTTCCTCAACGTACAATTGCAAGGAATTTAGGGATTTCATCAGCTACGGTCCATATCATCATCAAAAAGTACAGAGAATCTGGAGAAATCACTGCACGTAAGTGGCAAGGCCGAAAACCAACATTGAATGCCCGTGACCTTCGATCACTCAGGTGGCACTGCATCAAAAACCGACATCAATGTGTAAAGGATATCACCACATGGGCTCAGGAACACTTCAGACAACCAATGTCAGTAAATACAGTTCGGTGCTACATCCGTAAGTGCAACTTGAAACTCTACTATGCAAAGCAAAACACCCAGAAACGCCGCCGGCTTCTCTGGGCCTGAGCGCATCTAAGATGGACTGATGCAAAGTGGAAAAGTGTTCTGTGGTCCACATTTCAAATTGTTTTTGGAAATTGTAGACATCGTGTCCTCCGGGCCAAAGAGGAAAAGAACCATCCGGACTGCTATGGACGCAAAGTTCAAAAGCCAGCATCTGTGATGGTATGGGGCTGTGTTAGTGCCAATGTCATGGGTAACTTACACATCTGTGAAGGAACCATTAATGCTGAAAAGTACATGCATACAAACTCTTTTTCATGGACGCCCCTGCTTATTTCAGCAAGACAATGCCAAACCACATTCTGTACGTGTTACAACAGTGTGGCTTCGTAGTAAAAGTGTGCGGCTACTAGACTGGCCTGTCTGCAGTCCAGACCAATGAACGTGTTGCAGCCATAAAATTCTAAGTTCATAATTATTTGCCAAAAACAATGAAGTGTATCAGTTTGAACATTAAATATCTTGTCTTTCTAGTGTATTCAATTAAATATAGGTTAAACATGATTTGCAAATCATTGTATTCTGGTTTCATTTATGTTTAACGTCCCAACTTCATTGGAATTGGGGTTGTATATAGCACCAGCCTGGGTAACTGACATGCCTACGTGGTGGCCATGAAAAGCAATGCATGGACATTGAAATTATGTTGTAACTTGCTATCAATATAGAACATAAAAAGGCCTCAATTTTTTATTTAACCTGTAAAAGGTTACTGTAATTTCTCATGTATAATGCACATCCATGTATAATACACACCCCCAAAATTGACCTCAAAATTCTGGAAAACCCTTCTACCCATGTGTAATGCATTTTTACAATGCATGATTTTGCTTCTTGCGGCCGACTGGTTAGAGCGTCAGCCTCACAGTTCTGAGGACCCGGGTTCAATCCCCGGCCCCGCCTGTGTGGAGTTTGCATGTTCTCCCCGTGGCTGCGTGGGTTTTCTCCGGGCACTCCGGTTTCCTCCCACATCCCAAAAACATGCATTAATTGAAGACTTTAAATTACCCGTAGGTGTGACTGTGCGTGGGAATGGTTGTTTGTTTGTATGTCCCCTGCGATTGGCTGGCAACCAGTTCAGGGTGTACCCCGCCTCCTGCCCGATGATAGCTGGGATAGGCTCCAGCACGCCCGCAACTCTATTGAGGAGAAGCGGCTCAGAAAATGGATGGATGGATGGATTTTGCTTCTACCCATATGATCAAAACATGAAGTATGATCTGTATTTTGTTAATTTTTTTTCAAAGAATTATTCTGAATTTAAGCACTTTACTTAAACACGTAATACGTTTTTTCATTTACTTGCTGTTATTTTGAAATTCACAGCCCTACTTTTATGTAGTAAATTAGAAAACACACAGTTGTGCTCATATATTTGATTACCCAGGCAGAATTAGTAAGAAAGGTACTGTTCTTTCAAGAAAACATGAAGGACCAGGCGAAATACATAAAATTTTATTTTAATCGGATTCAAATTAAAAGGTCAAGCATTTCAGAAAAGCATTATCATTACACAATACATAACCATAAATAAATTAATAAGTTTTTGTTCAGTCATAGTTAAAAAAAATTCACAAATTCTGCCAGGATATGTAAACTTATGAGCACAACTGTACATATATGCAGTCATACATACACCCCTGTCATATTCGAATGAAAGTGTAGGCTACACTTTTTTTATAACCACTAGTGGCGGTGGCATATTAGAATGAAAGTGTACACCTTTCTCATAACCTCTAGGGGGCAGTGGCGTTTTGGGATGAACGTGTACAGCTTTTTTATAACCACTAGATGGTGGCATACATTTATACAATGTAAATTTTTTTACAAATTTGCCCTATACATATGTATATTGTGCACTATTGACTGTTGACCATTTTTTTGGGAGGAAAAAATGGGCATTATACACGAGAAATTATGGTATTCCCAGTTTCCTTATTGGGATTGTTGTTACTGTGATCATAGATTACTGCTGCAACAATAATACTGTTCTGGAGCTAGAGTATATGAATGTTAACATTGGACGGACGGGGATAGAAGTGAATGGTAATATATGATTTGAAGCTGTCTTTTTCACAAAATGGACAAACTACCAAAACATTGAGAAGGACTCAGCAAGTGTCAAGACAAAGAGAGGTTTTTCGGTTCTCCTGCGCCTCTTTGCCCCACCTGTACCGTGAACCTTCCTGGAATTACCATGAGTCTTCTTGCAATACCATGAGCTTTCCCAAGATATCGCAATAATTACTGTACCGTGAGATTAATATCGTGACAAAACCGAACCTTGAGATATATACATTGTTACATCCCTAATATCTATGGATATACAGTATACTCCATACACAGGTAATCACACACATACAGTGGGTACGGAAAGTATTCAGACCCCCTTAAAATTTTCACTCTTTGTTATATTGCAGCCATTTGCTAAAATCATTTAAGTTAATTTTTTTCCAATTTAATGGACACACAGCACCCCATATTGACAGAAAATAACGGAATTGTTGAAATTTCTGCAGAAAAGAAAAACTGAAATATCACACAGCCATAAGTATTCAGACCCTTTGCTCAGTATTTAGTAGAAGCACCCTTTTGAGCTAAGACAGCCATGAGTCTTTTGGGGAATTATGTAACAAGTTTTTCACACCTGGATTTGGGGATCATCTGCCATTCCTCCTCGCAAATCCTCTCCAGTTCTGTCAGGTTGGATGGTGAACGTTGGTGGGCAGCCATTTTCAAGTCTTTCCAGAGATGCTCAATTGGGTTTAAGTCAGGTGCCTGGCTGGGCCATTCAAAAACAGTCACAGAGTTGTTCTGAAGCCACTCCTGCTTTATTTTAGCTGTGTGCATTCTGAATTTAAGCACTTTACTTCATTGTCCTTTTATGAAGGACCTTCATTGTCTTTTATGAAGGTGAACCTTCGGCCGAGTCTGAGGTCCTCAGCACTCTGGAGAAGGTTTTCGTCCAGGATATCCCTGTACTTGGCCGCATGAATCTTTTCTTCGATTGCAACAAGTCGTCCCTGCAGCTGAAGAAAGAAAAAAAAAAAAAAAAAAACAGAGCATGATGCTGCCACCACCATGCTTCACTGTTGGGACTGTATGGACAGGTGATGAGCAGTGCCTGGTGCTCTGACATACACTGTGAGCTGTAAGGTCTTATATAGACAGGTGTGTGGCTTTCCTAATCAAGTCCAATCAGTATAATCAAACACAGCTGGACTCCAATGAAGGTGTAGAACCATCAAGGATGATCAGAAGAAATGGACAGAACCCCAGTTAAATATATGAGTGTCACAGTAAAGGGTCTGAATACTTATGGCTGTGTGATATTTCAGTTTTTCTTTTTTAATACAGCTGCAAAAATTTCAACAATTCTTTTTTTTCTGTCAATATGGGGTGCTGTGTGTACATTAATGAGGAAAAAAATGAACTTAAATGACTTTTAACAATGCAATATAACAAAGAGTGAAACATCTAAGGGGGTCTGAAAACCTTCCGTAGCCACTGTATATATACAAAATACATAGGCCTACACTATATATTTTCACTCTACATACGGTGTATATAGTAAGGTCACACATCCTTTTTTCCATTTTGTTTCAGGTATTGTTTGGACATGAGTAATGGCATGAGAATATGACAGCTCATGCCTGAATCAGACAAGACAAATACTACGACGAGCAAGGGAGGCAATGCGCTGTTGCAATACGCAGTCCTATTGGTCGATGACAATGTGCACTGTCGGAGAGCTGTACATACGTCACTACACAGAAGAGTTCCAGAAATCAAACATGCTCGACTATTCATTGTGGCGGCGTATGGCTATGGCTAAGTCGTTGGTCATGGATTATGTCACACAACAAGAAGTTTTGTCATTCCCGACAAAATGTTTCAGGCACGATTTAAAATATATGCCACGATAGCAAATCTGGCTAATAATGCCTTGATCAGACTTTAGCCCCGTTATTAGCCCAATTTGCTATCGCAGCGGATTTCCTGGCTCAGGCCCGACATATTTTGTTAGGAATGACAAAACATTTCGCAGTGTGACGAAATCCATAACCAACGATTTGGCCCTACAATAAACCTACGATGTCAAAATGAAAAGTCTAGTGCCTGTATCAGACTACAAGACAAATCTGGCCTTTCGCGATTGCACTACGTCAGACTACTGTCATAAAATCTTGATGTATCTCGGTCAGACAGTGGCAACACTACACGACGTATTCCGATACCACCGTATCCCGTCTTTTACGATCACTGGGCTTTATCTTGTCAAATCAAACACTGTCAGAGAGGCGGAACCAGAAAAGGTGTCACCAGTCAACGCGACCGGATACGTCCGTTACCATGGCGACGACAACAACAATGTATTGTGCCAATGTATTGTGTGGGGGGTGGGCAAAAGAACAAAAATGAGGATAAACGTGTGGTGGTTGTCACCGGTGCTCGGGAGAGGACGTTCATTCAAGGATTACTGTTCTGTTGAGTCATGCTCAAGCTTCGATAAATTTTGGTTTGTGCGCATGAATAAATCCTATTGGTTGATGTCAAGGTGCGCTGTCTGAGGGTTGTCATTGATCTGTCACACTGCACGGAAGACAATGCTCGAGTTTTCATTTTGGCGTTGTATGGCTAGCTTAGGGCGAAAAAAAGTTTGTAAAGATTGAAGGCGGCCAGGAGAGCAAGTGCAAGTACCGGTAGTATTCTACGCCAAAGAGTTGTGAGTTTTGCATATATTTAATGGCATATGTATGCCATTCCATTAAATATTAGTTTTTATAATTGTTTTATATGTTGGACCAAAGGTTAGAATACTGTAAATCTATATTAGGACATTCATCAATTTTCTTTTCTGCGTATTGTGTTTAAGCTCGTGGGGAATTGGAAGCTATCCCAGGCTGCTGACTGTGGGTGAAAGGCGAAACTAGTCCATTACAGGACACATACAGTATAGAGACAGAACAATTCACACAGTCACTGAGTTGGAACTGAAATGGCTGTCCGTGTCTATATGTGCCCTGTGACTGACTGGCGACCAGTTCAAGGTGTAGTCCGCCTTTCGCCCGAAATCAGCTGGGATAGGTTCCAGCGCCCCGCGACCCTAACCAGGATAAGCGGGGTTGAAAATGGATGGATGGATGGAAAACATTTCGCCCCCTTATGTTGAACCTGATACATTGCAGTTTTACATCAACACGCAGTAAAACCAGGGGACAAGACTGCAATTTAGTGACAAAGAAAATTACACAGTATTTCTAAACACAGGAAGAAACCTCTTGTGACACAATTTAAAAAAACAAAACAGTACATCCTTCTTCCTTTCTCCTGTTTTAATAATTTGATCATAGTCGTTGAGGCCAACAACAGTTTCGGTGAATGAATCAGCATATTTTGGTCATTTCCTTCCCTGAATCGCTCACTGTCATGCAAACGGGAAAATGTTGTTTAAAAAAGATGGAGTGATGGAGAAGTAGGGACAATCAACATTTGGTTTCATGCAGTGAGAAGCGACATTTGGTTGCAGTGTAGTTTTGAAAACAAGGGATGGCACATTTGACCCAAAGTGAAATGGCAACACAATCACTTGGTATTACTGACAGATCAATAATAAATTACGATGTTCCCCTCCCAACATTTATAAATAATCCTTTTGAAAAACAAACATCTTCATATACAATATGTTCATACAATTTCGTGCATTATCTCAATGGCCTGACCAGAGTAATAGAAATCATATGCTGAGTAGCTATTCTGTACACACCTCATTTATAGTGGTAATAAATATTTATATGGCATTCATAAATAGAAGGTAGATAAATCACATCAATTCGGGAATACGGCTCATTAAAAAAAGCAGATTTTGGTGTGTTGAGAATGAAATGGTTATTCATATACTTGGCACAGGGAGAAGGGTTAAAACAATACAATTTGGGGGTAGAAATTTAGAATTGAGATTGAGAATTGAAAATGAGATTTAAACAACTATAAGGTATGTTGAGGCACACAACGTATTGGCATCAGGCTTCAGGAGCAAGTCTAAAGTGAGGGCACATAAGTGCATCTTGTTTATGTGATCATTACTCTACAAAAACCTTATATCGTACCAAGAATATTTGTCTTATTTGTAGTCAAAAGTCTCAAAACTGATCTGATGACACTTAAGACTCATCACCTAAAAAAGTAAATTGTTTTTAAAAAATCTTTTTTACTTGAAGTAGAAAAAAACATTACTCCACTGGTAAGATTTTTTTCTACTTATATCAAGTAAGAATTAGGTTAAAACAAGTGAAAATTGTCTAAAAAGAAGTTACCTTTTACGTGATGAGTCTCATTCTAATTAGTTTTGACAAGAAATAAGACGGTTGACGACTGGTTAGCACATCTGCCTCACAGTTCTGGGGACCGGGGTTCAATGCCCAGCCCCGCCTGTGTGGAGTTCGCATGTTCTCCCTGTGCCTAGGTGGGTTTTCTCCGGGCACTCCGGTTTCCTCCCATATCCCAAAACATGCGTAGTAGGTTGATTGAGGACTCTAAATTGCCCGTAGGTGTGAATGTGAGTGCGAATGGTTGTTTGTTTCTATGTGCCCTGCGATTGGCTGGCGATCGGTTCGGGGTGTGCCCCACCTCCCGCCCGAAGATAGCTGGGATAGGTTCCAGCAGCCCGCGACCCTAGTGAGGATAAGCGGTAAAGAAAATGGATGGATGGATAGAAATAAGACAGATATTCTTGGTAAGATTTTGAGTGTTTTAAAAAAGATTAAAAAAAAAAAAAAAAAGGGCAGGGCTGCAATAACGTGCCTTGGTGGAATACAATGTTACAGGTGAGTGGCAGGCAGGCAGGGGGAGGCTGGGCTCAGTGATGTGCCCAACATGGAGGTTATAGTTGCCGAATGGGGGGAAGGTTGAGGGTTTCCAGAGCACTGTGGTAGAGCTCCCGCAAGGCTCTCAAAAGATACAGACGGCAGAACATCTGGTTGAAGAGATGAGGCAACGGCTCCTGAGAGGAAAGACGGCAAAGTGAGTGAAACATTACGCTAGAAGAATACAAATTGCACATACAGTGGAACCTTGATAAAACAGACCCCGATATAACAGAAATCGGATAAAACGGACCGTCGGGACTGAACAATGTGCCCAAAAATAGTTTCGATTTGTCACTTAAAATCCTGTTGACAGTCTGTTAGTTCCAGAATTGGCCGCTGTTTATTGGCGCAGTGGTGTAATACAGGCAGAGAATGGGATAGACTAATATTTGAGCAAAACAAAGTTCATCAAAGGATGAACTTGATGTGTTGTGTTTTGGCTTTCTTTGCGACATTTATTCCAGAGCAGTGGCCTTAACAAGGGATGTTTGGTAGAACATAACTAAAACAATTCATTGAAAAATGCACATATTTGTGTATTTTTATGCTCTGTGTAGCCATAAGATGCCACCCAAACATCCTGCTCCTTTTCAGGCTCCAAAACAGCGGAGGAGTTAATTAGCCAGCTTGACAATAACAGGCAGGCGAGGCTCCCTGTGAGGTGGATCAACACGGTCAGGTCGCGGGACTTGACTTTGAATGTTTCCCGGCCCAATCAGCTATTTTTTTAGACACGTCGCACAGAGAAGCTGTGACAGCTCTGATTAAGGCTGAAATGTCAGCTGCAACTGTTAACTGCCAGGTAATAGAACTTCTCTTTACCTGAAAAAATATTTGAACACAAGAAATGTGAATCAGCAATGAATAATTAATCCAATCATATAAGATGATGAATGCAATCGATCTACTTTCCTTTTAGCTAGAGCTTTGGCGCCATCTTGTAGCATGTTAGGCCATTAGAGAAAAAGCACAAAAATACACAAGAGTGCCAATAGATGAGTTGTTCAGCAAATTGCTGAGGACAGGCTCCATAGGGGGGGGAAATTTAAACAGGTCAACTTCTCATTCCTTCGTTGTTAAAATTTATTTTGTTTTCATGTCTTAATAAAACAGTGGTTAACTTGATTTTATGCTTGTGTGATGATTAAATTAACATTGTTAATGTGTAATCACCTGATTACGTCTTTATTGTAAAAGTTGATTAGTTTTGTATTGTTTTTAATGTCTTAATATAATCTTATAGTGATTGTCTTATTTTTACACTTGTATGACAGTTCTAAATGTTAAAAAGTCAACGCAGAGTTAATAATGGTTTTATGAGGCCGACAGTGTTACCCTGCAATGGATTATTTCTATTTCCATTATTTCTGATGTGGAAAATTACATTGTAGAAGAAGAAATGAGGGAACCATGTGTTTTTAACCTTAGAGGTTCCACTGTTGAGTTATATGTGGCAGTCTATGAACTCATTCATGGGAATTCCCTTTAAAGATTACAAACATGGCCTCACCCCCAGGACGTGGACTCTGTTGTAGTAGGAGCTGAAGTCTTTACTGAGAGACACCAGAAACTTGCATATCTGAGCAAGGGGAAAATAAATAAGCAGTTAAGTAAACAAATCGACACACGACGCAAAATGTCATCACTGGTGTAGCCTGACCTGCTCTGTTTTCAGATTGACTCTAGCCCCTCCTCCTTCACAGTCCAACACTTGTCCTGATTGGTCCAGCAGCTCAGAAAAGGGAATGAGGTAATTGAAGAGGAGGAGCCACTCACCCTGCAAAGCGAAAAACAGATGCAAGTTATTTTCATATAATGAAAGGAACAGTGATATCTAAAAATTTAACTTTTAGCTTGAACAAATAACCATTAAATAAAACGGTATGCTGGTACCTCTTCTTTGAGGGAAGAGAAGTCCAGTTTCGAGCCATCAGGGATTTCTGGGTACAAACCTGCAGAACGGCAGGCACATCAAATACATTTAGAAGAACAAGCTTTTTGCTTTGCTTTCATGAGTTTAGCAAAGGGGGCATATTATGGAAAATATACTTGCTGGTTTGTATACAAATAGGTGTCTGGAGTTCCTGCCCACCCATCAAATGTAAAACTAAACATCCCGGTAAATCTTGTATTTATATTATATATTTCTTTTTTTTTTTAAATATTTGTAAGACAATAATCCCTCGCTATAACGTGCTTCAGCTATTTGGCATTCAGTGCATCCCAGATTTTTTTATAAATCATTTATATTGCTGATAATTTGCCACATCAGGGGATTTCTTCATTTTTTAAAAAATGTGATAAAATAAGCATTTTGTAGCCTAAAACAAACAAAAATAAACAAATGGGGTTGGTTCACACCAACCTAGCAACACAGTCTGCGTTGTTGCGCATTTGCCAGTTTAATGTAGCCACCTGCATGAACAACGATGGAAGAAGCTCCAAAGATAATAAAATTTGGATTCAAGGATTATGTTGTCAATGATGTCTGCAAAAAGAGGATGGCAACGTGCATGTCTTATAATTCACACATTAAAAGACACAACAATGTCGAACATCTGTCACTGCAAAACTCACGACGACAGGTAAGCTAATTTAACAGTTTAGCTAGCTGGTCAAAGATTAGGCTTCATGGCTGGTTTGGGACGATTAAAAATAAAAAATTATGCGATTGTGAATGTTTTAGTACAGCTAAGTAACGTAACTAGGACTGGGATGGTTTATGATAATTGTCGGAACCTTTCTTTACGGTTTATAGGCACGCAGAACTCTCTTTTTTTCTCTCTCTCTCATTTACTAATGAGGTGAAACGGTGTGAACTGTAGTGCAGAAAGTAGCACCTAAAATATAATACCAACTGCTGAATGCAGAAGAAGTGAAGCGGTATTGCTAGCGGTCAGTTGTGGAGATTTAAAAAAAATAAAATAAAAGTTGAGGTTTTGTTTTGTTGAGATGTTTGCGGGCCTGATGAAAGAGTCAGTGCTAGAAGACACCAGATGCAGTATAGGTCTGCTGTATCTGGTCACTTTGCATTACGATCACGCCGCATTGAGGCAATCAGCCTGTGGCATTGGCTGGAAGTTATGGAAGCCCAGATTTCCTTGATGCTTGCTGTCAGTTCTTCTTTATTTTTGGGTATGATGCCCCTCATTTTCCTCTTGATAATACCCCATAGATTTTCAATGGGGTTTAGACCCGGCGAGTTGGCTGGCAAGTCAAGCACTGTGAGGGTATGGGCATCAAACCAGGTGCTTCTAGCGGTATGGGCAGGGACCAGGTCCTGCTGGAAGATTAAATCTGCATCTCCATTCAGATCCAGATGCAGAAGGAATCATGAAGTCCTCTAAAACATTCTTGTAAACTCTTGTGGTGACCTTTGATTTAAGAAAACAGACTTTACCAACACCCGCACTGGACATTGCACCCCAAATCATGACTGACTGTGGATATTTCACACTGGACCCCAAGCAGCTTGGATTCTGTTCTTCACCCGTCTTCCTCCCAACCCTTGGACCTCGATTCCCGAATGAAAGGCACATTTTATTTTCATCGGAAAAGAGGACCTGGGACCACTGGCCAAGAGTCAGGCCTTCTTCTCCTTGGCCCAGCTGAGACGATTCTTACGTTGGCTCATGCTCAGAAGTGGCTTGACCCGAGGAACCTGACAGTTGTAGCCTATCTCCCGGATGTGTCTGATTGTGGTGGTTTTTGAACCCGTGACTCACGCCTCATTCCTCTCTTTCTGGATCTCTGCTAGATTCTTGAATCTTCTCTGTTTGATAATCCGCTAAAGCCCATGGTCATCTCTTTTGCTGGTCATCGTCTCCTGACACATTTTGTCTTTCCACTAGACTTTCCATTGATATGCTTTGACAAAGCAATCTGTGAACAGCCAGCCTCCTTAGCTATGAACGTTCTGTGGCTTACCCATCCTATGGAGGGTATCAATGATGGCCTCCTGGCCAGTTGTCAAATCTGCAGTCTTCCCCATATTGAAGCCAACTGAGACAATTGAACCAAACTTAAGCAATTTAATGACACCTGCAGAAACCTGTGCAGGTGTTTTGAGTTTAGTAGATGATTAGTGTGTGACACTCAGTTTAAAACATTTATGGACCTGCTAAATTTGGGATGATTTCTTCACAGTATTCTATTTTTTTTAAATCCCGATTTCGTGGGTTTTATGAGCTGGAAGCCCAAATTATGTAAAAATAACCAAAATAAATGAAATTGTTTAAATTGTGGGCCCTGAATCTATAATCTATTAAAGCTTAACTTTTTGAATGGAATTATGGAAATGAATCAACTTTTCCATGATATTAAATTTTTTTGGAAAGGGTCTGTATTGTGGGGGTTGTCTGGAACCTAACCCACCGATAAATGAGTATGCCTATTTCCGAAAATCTACCTGTGAGTTAGGCGGCATGGTGACCGACTGGTTAGCACATCTGCCTCACAGTTCTAGGGACCGGGGTTCAAATCCCGGCCCCGCCTGTGTGGAGTTTGCATGTTCTCCCCGTGCCTGCGTGGGTTTTCTCCGGGTAATCCGGTTTGCTCCCGCATCCCAAAGACATGCAGGGTAGGTTAATTGAATACAGCAACTTGCCCGTAAGTGTGAATGTGTGTGCGAATGGTTGTTTGTTTCTATGTGCCCTGCGATTGGCTGGCGACCAGTTCAGGGTGTACCCCGCCTCTCGCCCGAAGATTGCTGGGATAGGCTCCAGCACAGCAATAGGCTCATTGCCACGTCCTGCTCCACCACACTTGCCTCTACTCTCTCTTCTCATCTCTATCCTTAATCACCCTAACCTGCTGCACATCCTTCCCATCTCGATCCCTCTGTTTGGCTACCCTAGATAGATCCTTTTCTCCTTCTTTAGTGTCAAACCTGGCATATATGTCATCATATGCCTCTTGTTTGGCCTTTGCCACCTCTACCTTTGCCCTATGTCGCATCTCAATGTATTCCTTTCGCTTCTCCTATTAGTGTCCCACTTCTTAGCTAACCTTTTTCCTTGTATGATTTCCTGTACTGTGAGGTTCCACCACCAAGTCTCCTTCTCTCCTTTCCTGCCAGAAGATACACCAAGTACTCCCCTGCCTGCCTCTCTGATCACCTTGGCTGCAGTGGTCCAGTCTTCTGGAAGCTCCTCCTGTCCACGGAGAGCCTGTCTCACCTCTTCCCAAAAAGCTGCACAACACTCGTCCTGTCTCAGCTTCCACCACATGGTTCTCTGTTCTGCCTTTTGTCTTCCTAATCTTCCTCCCCACCACCAGAGTCATTTTACACACCACCATCCTATGCTGTCTAACCACACTCTCCCCTACCACTACCTTACGGTCGGTAACCTCCTTCAGATTACATCGTCTGCACAAGATCCACCTGCGTGTTTCTACCTCCGCTCTTGTAGGTCACCTTATGTTCCTGCCTCTTCTGGAAAAAAGTGTTCACTACAGCCATTTGCATCCTTTTTGCAAAGTCTACCACCATCTGTCCCTCTAAGTTCCTTTCCTGGATGCTGTACTTACCCATCACTTCTTCATCACCCCTATTTCCTTCACCAACATGTCCATTACAATCTGGACCAATCACGACTCTCTCTGTCTGGGATGCTCAGAACTACTTCGTCTAGCTCCTTCCAGAATTTCTCTTTCACCTCTAGGTCACATCCTACCTGTGGGGCATAGCCACTAATCACATTATTCATAACACCCTCAATTTCAAGTTTCAGCCTCATCACTCGATCTGATACTCTTTTCACCTCCAAGACATTCTTAGCCAACTTTTCTTTTAAAATAACCCCGACTCCATTTCTCTTCCCATCTACACCATGGTAAAATAAACCCTGCCTCTAAACTTCTAGCCTTACTGCCTTTCCACCTGGTCTCCTGGACACACAATATATCAACCTTTCTCCTAATCATCATGTCAACCAACTCCCGAAATGTTCCTGTCATAGTCCCAACATTCAAAGTCCCCACATTCAGTTCTAGGCTCTGTGCTTTCCTCTTCTCTTTCTGCCAAAGAACCCACTTTCCACCTCTTCTTCTTCAACTTCGTCCCACATTAGCTGAATTTGCGGACGTTGTTAACCCAGGCCACGACCGATCCGGTATGGAATTCTTTGGATGAACGCTCATAGTTTTTTGGCAAGATTTTAAGCCGGATGCCCTAAATAACAAATAAATAACATGAATAAAAAGTGATTATTGGTTATATTCAGCTCAGTCAAATAACCATGTGTCTGACCATGTGTCTGACATAACAACAGCTTTCGTGCCATCCATCCATTAACCGCACATCCTCACTAGGGTCGCAGGCCGCTGGAGCCTATCCCAGCTATCTTCGGGCGGGGAGGCGGGGTACACCCTGAACCGGTCGCCAGCCAATTACAGGGCACACAGAAACAAACAACCATTCACACTCACATTCATACCTACGGGCAATTTAGAGTCATCAATCAACCTACCACGCATGTTTTTGGGATGTGGGAGGAAACCGGAGTGCCCGGAGAAAACCCACCCAGGCACAGGGAGAACATGCAAACTCCACACAGGCGGGGCTGGGATTTGAACCCCGGTCCCCAGAACTGTGAGGCAGATGTGCTAACCAGTGGCTCACCGTGCCGGCTATATATATATATATATATATATATATATATAATAGTGTATCTAAAGTACACAGCCCAAATTGCCCAACACTGATCATTCCTCAAGCCTCCTATCTAAAGAAGAAGTAGAGGATTCTAAAGAAGAAGTAGAGAAGTAAGAATTGGTGTTAATTTGGATTCTCTGGTCACTGCACATTATGTTGTAACGCATTTACCGCATGTATTGTCGAATCGCTTATTTGGTTTGACTTCCTCTGCGTTTCAACATCGAGCGAACTGTTTTGTCGATTCAAACTCTCGACTCTCACCTTTCTCCACTCCTCGGTCGTAGCTGTCGAACAGCGTGTGCAGTCTGGCACAGTTGTACATCACAAACACGCCGCCTCTCGGCCCTTTGGTGGAAACGCCCCCTTCTCTCTGGACATCCAGAGTGACCTGAACAGACAGGCTTGTAATGTCTTTCACTACTTCTTGTTCATTGATTTTCAAAGCATATTTGGAAACTTGAGTCAAAATGGACACCATACGCCTCACTATAAGGCAGTGGAACCATGGGATTTCACCCAGCTACTCGGGTAATGATTATAGTAAAATATACAAAAATCAGTTTTTTTTTTCATGAGTATTTTTTTTTGCTGCCCATAAAATGGAAACAGAAAGTACATGCTCTCTAGCAGTTCACAAGTCATGGTATGATTAAAAAAAAGAGTGATTTTTTTTATGATACATTTACTGCAAGTTGTGTATAATACACTCTCGAGTATAATGCGCACCCCCAAAATCAACCCCAAAAATCAGGAAAATTCTTCTACCTATGTATAATGCACACCATCAATTTTCTAAAAGTTTTTAAAGTTTCTAAAAATGTTCTAAATATCCATATTTGATTAGGTTTTTCAAAGAAATATTCTGCTCTGCGTTCATGTGCTTTTTTTACGTTGCTTAATGTCACAAAAGTGCTACCAATCCTCAGCCAAATGTATGCTGATGTCTATAATTATGCCCCATTCCCCATCTGAAAATATCAGAACAAAATTCTGAATATTTTGGATTTTATGGAACTTAAGCATTTTCCTCCCCATAGGCACTCACTATACAGAAAAGGTTTAACGCCATTTCTCACCAAAATTTGCTGGCATCTCAGTTTATGCCCACTTAAACCTCTGAAAATATAAGACTAAAATCTCTAATATTTTGGATTTTATGGATGGTAAGCATTTTCCTCCTCCATATAGGTGCTCACTAGACAGAAAAAGTTCAATGTCGCTTAATGTCACAAAATTGCGATCAATCCTTACCAAAATGTATGTGTACTTCTATACTGAACAAAAATATAAACGCAACACTTTTGTTTTTGCTCCCATTTTTCATGAGCTGGACTCATCAAAAACTTTTTCTACATACACAAAAGGCCATTTCCCTCAAATATTGTTCACAAATTTTCTTTGTCGAGATAATCCATCCCACCTCATGTGTGGCATATCAAGATGGTGATTCGACAGCATGATTATTGCACAGGTGTGCCTTACGCTGGCCACAATAAAAGGCCACTCTGAAATGTGCATTTTTGCTTTATTGTAGGGGTCTGGGGGGGGGGTCAGAAAACCAGTCAGTATCTGGTGTGACCACCATTTGCCTCACGCAGTGGAACAGATCTCCTTCGAAGAGAGTTGATCAGGTTGTTGATTGTGGCCTGTGGAATCTTGGTCCACTCCTCTTCAATGGCTATGCGAAGTTTCTAGATATTGGCAGGAACTGGAACACGCTGTCGTATACGCCGATCCAGAGCATCCCAAACATGCTCAATGGGTGACATGTCCGGGGAGTATGCTGGCCCTTGCAACATGGAGCCGTGCATTATCATGCTGCAACATGAGGTGATGGTCGTGGATGAATGGCACAACAATGGGCCTCAGGATCTCGTCACGGTATCTCTGTGCATTCAAAATCCCATCAATAAAATGCACCTGTGTTCGTTGCCTATAACATACGCCTGCCCATACCATAAGCCCACCGCCACCATGGGCCACTCGATCCACAACATTGACATCAACAAACCGCTCACCCTCACGACGCCACACACACTGTCTGCCATCTGCCCTGAATAGTGTAAACCGGGATTCATCCGTGAAGAGAACACCTTTCCAACGTGCCAGACGCCATCGAATGTGAGCCCAATCAAGTCGGTTACAACGACGAACTGCAGTCAGGTCGAGACCCCAGTGAGTATGACGAGCCTGCAGATGAGCTTCCCTGAGACGGTTTCTGAAAGTTTGTGCAGAAATTCTTTGGTTATGCAAACCGATTGTTGCAGCAGCTGTCCGGGAGGCTGTTCTCAGACAATCTTGGAGGTGAACATGCTGGATGTGGAGGTCCTGGGCTGGTGTGGTTACACGTGGTCTACGGTTGTGAGGCCGGTTGGATGTATTGTCAAATTGTCTGAAACGTCTTTGGAGACGGCTTATGGTAGAGAAATGAACATTAAATTCACGGGCAACAGCTCTGGTGGACATTCCTGCAGTCAGCATGCCAACTGCACGCTCCCTCAGAACTTCTGACATCAGTGCCATTGTGCTGTGTGATAAAACTGCACATTTCAGAGTGGCCTTTTATTGTGGCCAGCCTATGGCACACCTGTGCAATAATCATGCTGTCTAATCAGCATCTTGATATGCCACACCTGTGAGGTGGGATGGATTATCTCGACAAAGGAGAAATGGCCTTTTGGGCATGTAGAAAAAGTTTTAGATCTTGGAGTCCAGCTCCCGAAAAATGGGAGCAAAAACAAAAGTGTTGCGTTTATATTTTTGTTCAGTGTATAATTAGGCCACCTTCCCCATTTGAAAATGTCAGAATGAAATCCCCAGTATTTTGGATTTTATATCAATGTGGCGGACCCTGTGAGGACATCATGTTTCTCAGATGAGCGGCAAAAATGTACCAGATTATATATAAATTTGTAAAATTGTACATTACACATCATACACTGTAGTACATTCAGTATATAATAAATATACTAGGGCAGCAGCTATCGAACATTTTAGGATTTTAGTAAAAATTTATATCAAATCGGTATTCAGATAAAGTATATTTTTGCTTCGTTAAAAATACACCCAAAAAAAATAAGCCATTTAATTTAAGATGACTGACCAATTGTTTTTTTTCTTTGGAGATAATGAACTGTTTTATTTCTTAAATTCCCAATGAATCGTAAACTGTATTTTCTTGTTGAGAAATATGTTCAGTAAGGCAATTTGAAACACAAATAAGAATAAAACGCATACTGTGCCGTGAAAAAGTATTGCCCTTCTTCACAAATTATATTTTTGCATAGTTTTCCCACTTTAATGTATAAGATCATCAAACAAATGTAAATAACAGACGAATAGAACCCACGTGAACTTAAACGGCTGTTTTTAAATGGTGATTTCATTTGTGAAGGAAACAAAACTATTCCAAGTTACCTGGCCAATCAAAACCTAATAACTGGTTGGGCCTCAGCAGCAACAACTGAAATCAAGCGTACGGAAGATGAATGAATGAATGAAAGGTATGGAGGTAATCACGCATGGGTATGATCACTGGAAATTAACCAAAAATTGTGATTAGCCACAAATCATTATTTAACAAGGGGGGTAATTACTTTTTCACACAGGCCCAGGTAACTTTGAGTAGTTCTTTTTCCTTAATAAATTAAATCATTTAAAAACAGAATTTTATGTTCACTTGGGTTATATTTGTGTGATATTTACATTTGTTTGATGATCTCAAACACAGTGGGAAAACTATGCAAAAATATAATTTGTGAGGAGGGCCAATACTTTTTCACGGCACAGTATATGTGTTTTATTCTTATTTGTGTTTGAAATTGCCTCACTGTAAAATATTTCTTGGCAAGAAAATAAAAGTTTGCTGTACCATTGCCACTCATAATTTTTTTTCACCGACAGTACTTGACTCAAAATGTAGCCACTTGCAGATACGATACTAGTACACTGGCGATGTGTCTCACAGTGCATAAATCACCAAGCAAAACTGTCCCTTGACAAGTAACCACCCTGAATGAAGTCACGTTATAGTCGCACACATACTCGTCAATAAACTAGCCACAAATTCGCCAATAGTCATAATTAATAGAAACCCTAGCCTCAGGGCTAACGTTACGTTAGTAAATTGCATTATTGTTAAACTCACTGATTTGCGTGACGTTCATCTTGGCTCCACGTTTTGTGTCTTGAGAGATGTGTCGCGTCACCGGTGTTCGCCTTTCTGCTCAGTCTGAAATGATCCCATATAGCCGGGCTGCTCAAATGCGCTGGCGTATCTATTGTGTTTTCTACTCAAGTCTATGTATCGCTGTTTTGCACTCTGAAATAACTCCACCAACCCCTCTCCTATTGATGCCGCTCAACTCGAGTGTACCACCGACATATTGTTAAATAAAGATAGTTTAAATGGAAAAAAAAAAAACATTTCAACTCGGGGTGCAGCGCCGGAACAGTAAATGCCGACACCTTGACGGAACGTTGCCTTTTGAACGGCGTGTACACAGCATTCAAAAAGCAGTGTAAAAAGGCTTTTCCGCATGCACTTTGTGTGTCTTGTCTGCTGTCGAACCCCTGCGACTGCCTCACCAAACCCCTGGGGTTCCATCCAACCCAGGTTAAGAAACACTGCCTTAGACCTATGTCGCTGTATCGACGTATTTTTGGGTGGCTAAAAAAATTCGCATTATACAGGACAAATTACGGTAACTAAAATAATAAGATAAAAACGTAAGAATAATATAAGATAACATCTAAGTTCAGTGTAAATAGTGCTACAGTACTTCAAGTACTTCAAATACAAATTAAATATAGTAAGGTTCCTCACACAGAGTGAATGTTTTAATTTTGTGGTCTGACTGTCAATTAAGATGCTCGTGTGTGTATGCGCACGCACTATGCTGAGCACTGCATTTCTGTTATCATTTTGATTTGAGTTTTTCTTTTGTTTCAACAAGGAATTTCACGTTTTATTTTGAGCAGATTTTAAGAATACATAAATTTCCTAGTACTAATTATTGTCAAAATTCCAAGGATTTTTTTTTCTGAATGCCCATTAAAATAATTATAATCTCTCAGTAGGTGTATGAAACACGCTTGATCGTGTTTCGGTCTCACCGGACTGGTGTGAACTGTTGAGAGAAGCTCAAATCTGATGGTAGCAGAGCTCATAACCCTGATGATGTCATCCCATGTCTGACCTACAAGAGGTGAAGGAAAAATGCAAGTACTCACTGTAACTAACATTAATAATGAATGTTATTAGTCATGCACAAGCACACAGGCGCACGTGTACACACACACACACATATATATATATATATATATATATATATATATATACACACACACACACACACATACCTTCTACTTGATCTCCATACTTCATCTCTGATGCCTCCTTCATTTGACCTCTTCTAAGCCTGTTGGAAGGAAAATAGGAAAAAAGAACAAACTCTAATGTAGAAAAGTAGTAGAAATTCCAGAAAGCTTCCTGTCAAAGGAGTTTAACACCATGTGTATGTTACTGCAGGAAGATGTGAGATGAGGAGGAGGAGGAGAGGGAACACTTGATGAAGATGACAGTTCATCTTACTGCAGGTACTGTGCAGATGAGAGTTGATAAGCAGGAGTCTTGACAGGCCCACACACCAGATGCCTCTGCAAATACCCAAGAAGGCCAGTTAAAAATAGTAACACAACCAAGTGTGCACGCATGCGTGCGTGTGGTTACCTGTATGTGTGTCGCCCCACTGGCTCTCCAGAGCATCGCTATCTGCTGCTGGCGGAACTCATCCTGGCAGGAAGTCACGTGCAAGGCTGTAACCATGGCAACCTGCGAAACATTACCACATGTGTAGAAATCTTTCATTCATTGCTCTGTTGTGGGCCATTGCATTTACTAAGCCATGTGTCTCTGTGATCACGTGCGCGCTGCGCTGTCTTACGGTGCAGTCCGCTGTGGCGAGGTCCAGTTGTGCCAGATGGGAAACGCTGTCTCTGTGGACTGAACGCACATGCACCAATAATCTGTTAGCCGCAAATATGGACTAAAGAACACACTACTTAATTAACTAATCAGTCTGGGGTTAGGTCAGACCCTTTAGTTCAATCTGAATCATCATCTCATCAAGACATTTGGACGACTATCGTACGGTTCCATTTCATGTTCTTCCTATGCTTGCGTGGGTTTTATGTTAGATTTGTGAAGACTCTCAACGATCCGTATGCGTGAATGTAAGTGAGAATGCTTGTTTGTTTATATGTTCCCTGTGATTGGCTAGTGCCCAGTCCAGGATGTAGCCCACCTGTGACCCAAAGTCAGCTGGGATGGGCTCCAGTTCACCAGCAACCCTAATGAGGATAAGACAATAGAAAATGGATGAATACTTCCAACTTTGTGCGAACAGTTGGGGCAGGGGTGTCAGACTCATTTTTGTCACGGGCCACACTGTTGGTACGTTTTCCCTCAGAGGGCTGTTATGACCGGGAAATCATCTAAATGTTTCATCGCCTGATCATTGTATTATACTCTATCTACACAACAAAATGATGGATAACTAGTTTTTAAATCAGAAGTCAAGAATAATAGTTGCTTCAACTATTGTTCAAGTTACTGTAAAATCGGGGTTTGGTAACAACAACAAAAATGCCTGTAGTATCTCAACGTTATTTATTTATTACATATTACGATGTGAAATTTTGGTACAGATATCAGCAAGAATCATGGAAGTTGATGCAAATGATTTGATTTCGGTTTTACTGTTGATTATATGTGGACCCAAGGAAGAGAGCAAACTGCTACGGCACTAGCTAATAGGGATGTCGGCAGCAGCTGCTGCTTGAGACAGTCATTAATATTTTCACCATAATACTTTGCCCACAACACCAAAAAAGTCAATATTCAAAGTAGTTTAGCATATGATCGCCAACACTTGCTGAAATTGCAATCATCCAGCAATTTTGGTTTGTAACTACGACGGTTGCCACCGAGTAAACTAAACTAGCTACCTTTAAACAACAGACAACAGCAGGGTGTGCTCGAGCCATCACATTTTCCAGATCACACTGAGATAAATCACGTTGTCAGATTTACTTCAAACTTCTCAGAAAACAGGAATAATAATAGTGAATCATGTCCATATAGTTTTCTACTGTGCCTGAATCCTATAAACGTGTGATTTTCGACACCGAGAACACTTTTTGGAGTTGGAGTTGCACTGTAACAACAACGAGGAACATTTTCATCTTCATCAAAACTTTAAATAAACACTAACGTAACGTAGATAACGTTAAAGAAAACTCACCCTATAAGAATCTGTAAAGTATTCCAGTTGACGTCATTGCCTACGATCAAATAAGCGGTCCGTTCTTTTCGTCGCTTTCGTTTGCCAGTCACTTTCACTCTTTGGAGTCACATTTGCGCTGACACAACCAGGCGTGTTTTAGCAATGCTTCCTCATTCAATCAAAAACAAACAGAGCTTGCAAAATTAGCAGTAACAGTTATTAGTACTTAAAACGCATGAGCATTAATTAATAAGTAGCAATGTTGTTCCTTTGAAACTAATACCTATGTAACGGAAGCAAGCTAGGCTTTGCGGATGTGCGTTAAGAAACATCACACTCCAATCCTTTGGGCTGGAGGGGGGTGCAGAAAACGGTTACACTTGACTGGCTGGCTGGCTGACTGACTGAATACTGTATCTATCCATCCATCCATTTTCCGTACCGCTTATCCTCACTAGGGTTGCGGGCGTGCTGGAGCCTATTCCAGCTGACTCTGGGCGAGAGGCGGGGTACAGCCTGAACTGGTCGCCAGCCAATCGCAGGGCACATACAGTATAGACAGACAACAATTCGCTCTCACATTCACACATAAAGGCAATTTAGGGTTTTCAATGAACCCACCATGCATGTTTTTGGGATGTGGGAGGAAACTGGAGTAATCGGACAAAATCCACACAGGAGAACATGCAAACTCCGCACAGGCGAGGCCGGATTTGAACCCGGGACCTCAGAACTGTAGGGCAGATGTGCTAACCAGTCATCACCGTGCCGCCCTGAGCACTGTATAGTTCATACAAGACGGCGCTCATGGCATTACGTGCAAATGTTTGGCTGATGCCGTTGTGCGGGCCAATGTCACGCTGACTTCAAATTGATCCCGCGGGCTGGACCAAATTGCTGCCCGGAGCTTGACATGTCTGAGTTAGGGGAAGGACCTTTAATGCACTAAGCAAGTTCCATACAGTATTTAACATGTATAGACATGACAAAAATATAGATGCGGGTAAAATTAAGGTAAGAAAGGAATGTTGTTTGTTAACATATTTTGTCATATGAGTGTCCAGAAAAGGCCACTCTGACAGCTACTTCTGTTTGACCCAGTTTTGTATCCGCTTTGTACATATTCGGCTGATCCACCTGGGGCCATATTTGGCTCCTTCTGATTGGTTGCCCCCATGTAGAAGACCCACTTGTACACAGTGCACTGCGCCTCCCATTTGAGTACACGTGTTTGTTATGTTGACAGCGCTGGCTCGGGAGCGGAGAGGTAGCCGCAGATCTTCGCTAGTGACGTAGATAAGCTTGAGAAATTCAAATGACCTAATTTCAGGCCTCTCACCAGATAAACGTCTGAATCTCAGGAATACGTAAATGATTTTTATTCATATTTCACGTTTACTGAGGCACTATAGAGCCAATATAACTACCAAATACTAGAAAACTTTGGTTTAGTCAAATAAGGGACCTTTAATATAACCCTGCATACAAACGCCAATTTTACCTTTCAATTGTAACCTTTGCCATTAAGGGTCCTGCACTGCTTTTGAATAAAAAGGCACTAGTAAATATGTTTCTTTAAATCTTAATGTCTTATGTTTCAAGTAGTGATTTGATTAGTTTGTCGCAGTACTGCTTAGCTGTGAATGCAAGTGTAAATGGTTGTTGTCCATATACTGTATACCCTGTGATTGGCTGGCGAGTGGTGACCCATAGAAACCCCACGCAAGCACGGAGAGAACATGTAAACTCCACACAGGATGGCCTGAGTTGAGGGTCAAACTCCACCATCCTCCACTAAAAATTTGATTTTTCAATAATAACATTATTTTCCATCATCTGCGCTGCCCTCACTTTGCTCCACATTGTCAACCAATTTGTACTATCTTATGATTAATAAAACCTGTAATCACAGTTAATCCCAAATAAAAGTATTCATGCGCTAGCAAGTATGAACTAGTAAGGAGTTTTGAAATTTTGTTTAAAAGGTATTGTTTAACGAGAAATGACAAAGGCTGTTTAAGAGTTTGTTTGTTTTTTTTTGTTTTTTTTACATTTTGAGGAAAGGTTCTGTGTCCTCCTTAGTATCTTGTAAAATGACAATAAAGTTGAGTCCAATCACAAACTTAGAATACCTCACAGTGTGCGGGGTCCACTGAGGTTATTTGGTCATACGTCACCTGTGCAGGTTCCAAGGCTTGGATCGTATCCTAGCAGCCCCTCGTCCTGGAACACCCGTTTTAGGTTTATCCTCACAGCGCCATCATTTTCGCCCTTGTCTGCCTTCTTCCTGCCTGGCCCGCCGCTTGTCCTCCTGCCGCCCTCAATTTCCCTCTCTCTGTACACCGACTTTTCTAGCGCTTCCTGGATCTTCTCCTCCCGCTCCTCATTGGTCCAGTTGGCTGGGAATGTTGGCCAGTCGATGCCCAGAGTGCGGAGGAACTTGATGATGCTGCTATCTTCAAGCAGCAGAGGGCACAGGGACACTGTAAATCTGAGACAGGCGGCAAGATAGACAGCTAGTTTTAAATGCCATAGCTATCAATGCTATTAGAGCAGTAATTATTACAATGTCATGTAAACATTGCATGCATGTACATAATATATAATAATCATATTAATATTTTTATTCATATCATTTGTATTAAATTTGTGATATTGTTGCTGTTGGTAGTAGTAGTTGTGGTATAAAAGATCTTGTTGGTTTCCTATAAAACACCAACAAAATATTTTTTGTTTTTAAATCATGTTTCAGATTAAAAGACAAATTAGGAGATGCTTTTCATTGGACTATATTCTCAAGTTAAACAACAACAAACTGTACAGCAAAAAAAATGTCTCCATTGAAAAATGTAATTTGCTCAAGTGACGAATTACAGTATAAAAGTGGAACTTACCCTTGGCTTTTCAACAGCGCCCCCATGTGGTCCGCCAACAGAATGGTCCTGAGTTGGCCCAGAGTGAGGCTATCGGGAGTGGGGGGGTCGGGTTTCGACTGCAGGGCCGGACAGTTCAGCACCACACAGCCCTGCCTCTGAGCAGCGGGCGTCAGGTAGTCTGTGGCTCCCCCTTCCAGGACGGCCCTAAAGGCTGCGGCCCGGTCCACCCTCACCCTCAGACCTTCATCCATCACCTCCCCGCCCGCCACGGGGAGTACGCCAAGGCCTCGGACAGACAGAATCCTGGCCATCACCGCCGGAGAGACCTGATTGGAAACAAAAAGCTATCAAACAGTAGTACAGTAGCTTTGCACTGTTGTAAAAACAAGCATCAATGTTGCAAAAGTCATCAATATATTAGAAATGCTTGAGCCAAGTTATGTGATTCCAAGCTGCAATTTTTTTGCAGCGGTCACCTTATCTCACCTGTGCAACTCCACATGGGAAAAGACTGTGAGAGGTGGAGATGGTGCAGTGTTAACTATTTCTCTCAGATATGAAAATGCTCAGCTGTGTAGAATGAGGGCCTCCTTTGCCTGGACATGTCCACTTTTTACATCCTGTCCAGGGCGTCCAGGTTTTTTTTGTTTTTTTTTTATAAATTCATGAAAATGTCCGGTTTTCATTGTTTTTCAGGGGACCAATTAGTATGTGTTGAAATTGAATGACGCTTTGCACAGAATACTACAGTACTGCATTGCTTCTGACGTAATCACGAGAGCCCTGCTGTGTTAGGAACAGACGTAAGAGCAGCATAGCGTCTTCTCACAAAGTGCAAGCGTAGCTTCACAGATGAACTGCAGAAAAAATTCCCCACTTAGCATCCTGGTCGCAACAAATGGGAGGCGCAGTGCACTGTGTGCAAAGCTGGCACATATGTTTCGGTGTCTAATAAAGGTTCCTGAGATCTCAATGCTCATAGGAACACAGAAAAACACACAAAAAAGCTGTGCGAGGTGAGAGTTAATCAGCAAAGTTGACTGAGTTGTTTGTTAAACCCAAGAAAACAGGATGCTGTAAATGGAGCAGAAGGAGCGTTGGCGTTTCATACTGTGAAACACAGTAATAACTACAGGTCCATGGATTACACTAGTGCCTTGCTAAAAAGGCATTTCCAGAATCTGACACAGAATCTGCGATTGGCTGTGCCCAGCCAATCGCAGGGCACATATAAACGAACAACCATTCGCACTCACAATCACACCTACGGGCAATTTAGAGACTTCAATGAACCTAGCGTGCATGTCTTTTGGGATGTGGGAGGAAACCGGAGTACCCGGAGAAAACCCACGCAGGCACGGGGAGAACATGCAAACTCCACACAGGCGGGGCCGGGAATCGAACCCAGGTCCTCAGAACTGTGAGGCAGACGCTCTAACCCGTCGACCACTGTTCCGCCGTGATTTAATTACAATAAAGTCATTTAATTACAGTAAGTTAGCGCCCATTATTTCTGTTATGTTGGTTTGACCTGACTGATTAGAATACATGAGCTGACTAGAGCAGTGATTTCCAACCTTTATGGAGCCAAGGAACATATTTTACAATTGAAAAATCTCACGGCACACCAACAAACAAAAATGTCACAAAAAGTGGATACATTAATTACTGTATGTACTTCCTGCCATCTAATAGAAGAGCATTCATTTGTTCTGTCTGTCACTATGCCTCACTGGTATAAATAGAGGAACAAAGATACATTATTAATTGTAAATATAAATGTTTTGAGCAATTAAGTACACAAGTATATACAGTAAATGAACAAGTCATTTAAATACCGTAGATTTTTTTTTTGCTAACGGCTATCAGGGGGCGCAATAAGTACAAAAACAAGACAGGCCCAACTTGTTTAAACATACTGCCAAACTTGTTCGACCGTAATGCAAGGCTAAATGCTTAAAACATGACCGTTTCACTTAACGCACTAGGGATTGGGCATGCGCAGATGCCTCCAGCGTGTAGAAGACGACGACGCTAGTTTTTGGCGCACTCAGCGCAAAATGCAGCACGAGACACACGAACGCAAGACAAAGCTTTCAGAGGTCATAAGAGCAGAACGCCCGAACCTGAAAATGTTCTTGAGGACTGGGTGAACACACAGAGAGCAGACGGCCGAGGTGTATCCACCGTGCAGATCCGACTGAAAGCTAAAGAAAGTATCGCCAGTGAAATGTGTATTGAAGGTTTTCAAGGTGGACCGTCATGGTGTTTTCGATTCATGGGACGAAAAGGTCTGTCCATCAGGGCCGAATTCCATCGGACCAGACGACATCATAAATATGGATGAAGTGCCTTTGACGTTCGACCTGCCTCTAACTCGAACTGTTAACAAGACAGGAGCGTCATCCATTATAGTGAAAATGACTGGCCACGAGAGAACGCACTTCACGTGTTTTGAGCTGCACCGCATCCGGACAAAAGCTTCCACCAATGGTGATTTTTAAGCGGACGACTATGCCAAAAGAAAAACTCCCAAAAGGCATAGTCGTTAAAGTTAACAAAAAAGGGTGGATGATTTACTGCCCTGTTACAGGCACTGTTTGGAAACAATTAAGGTATGTAAATAAACATTTACTAAATCTTTCTGTGTAAATATCTAATTTCACAACGTATATATCAGCGGTGTATAGTCTGGTACGGCTAATATATGTAAAAAAAAATAAAATAAACATTTCTATAAATTTGCGCTCTATTGGCCGGAAAATACGGTAGACACATTGCTCCATCTTGTGATCGGATCGGTTATCGTTTTTTTTTTTAAACTCGCTGATCGGTGATCGGCCCCAAAAATCCTGATCGTGTAAAGCCTAGTTTTAAGTTGTCTTGTCTTTGCTGCGACTTGACACAAACTCGACATACCAGCTCGTTGGTGTTAGCGGGACGGCTGTGTTCATCTGGCTTGAATCCAAAATGTTCCCAACACATCGCGGGGGCGTTACGCTTTGGAACTAATTCCATTTATGCCGCTCAACTTTCAGTAACTGTGCTGCTACCGGCACGCGTGCGCACACACACGGCCAATTAGAGGGTGGGCACCCACCCCATTCCGCCCTTCACTATCTCTGATTGGTTTAGAAACCAAATTGGTTTCATGTGCCCGCTTTCGAATCGATTTTATTATTATTTTTCCTTAAATGGCTGGTCTCCCTGTTTTCGTCTTTTTTTTTTTTTTAGCAGTGGTTAAAACAATAATAAATATACCATTTAGGAATAAAACAAAAAACCTCTGTCGTGTATTAGGTGAACACCCAGGCCTGCTATGCTATTGTACTTTAATATTGACCATGATGGTGGTACTCGGAGAGCAAAGTATTTCTTTTAGGTGGTACTTGTTGTAAAATGTTTGAGTTTCACTGGCTAGTCTGGATTCCAGGGTATAAACCACCTCTTGCCCAAAGTCAGTTGCGATACAGAAAACCGATGGATGG
Organism: Phyllopteryx taeniolatus; assembly: GCF_024500385.1. NCBI lineage: Eukaryota > Metazoa > Chordata > Actinopteri > Syngnathiformes > Syngnathidae > Phyllopteryx > Phyllopteryx taeniolatus. Next base: position 21,299,240 of record NC_084502.1, on the reverse strand, counting down.
ATAGATGGTTTGATTTCCATACACACGCGCACACACACACACATTCACAAAGTACTGTACAGTATAAACACAGTTCCAGTTCTGCGTGACTGTCTGACTGACCCATATTGGGGTCTGCCATTCATGGGTTCATAACTACCGCCTCAAGCTCACTGTCTGGTCGATCATGATGGCCCGTCTTTGAAATACAGTATGACCTTTTGCGTGTGCTTTATATTGTTGTTAATGGAAATGTATTGAAACTCCAAGTCTTTCAGTTCCTCTGTTCTATTTTTGGAAACACATATACAGTACAGCACTGTATGTTATCTGTATTGTAAATATGTGATTTCATGATGTATTCGACTCTGGTAACTAATAACTAAGAGACCACAAAAAAGCAAACCTTTATTGGTACTTTGACCATTTTTCATTTTCTGGAAATAAATGCTCTGAATGACATGAATGATATTTGTATTTGGAATGTGGGATTGTTGTCAGATTATAGAATCCAACAAAAATCTCAAACGATATACCTATAACTGGCAAATTAAAGAAACGTATCATTTCGCAGTAATCTCATTTTTTTTCTAGATCTGTATGTTTTACGATAGCTGATCATATTTTTAATCTCCCAAATCCTACTATTTTTCGGTTTAAATGGATGCTATTCTACTCGTCTATACTAATGGAACACGGTGTGTTTATATGAGGTTTTTTTGTGTGTGTCTTTTTTAATTAACGTTTAGTCCATTCGTTAAGGTTGTGGACGCGTTCTGATTTTACTTAATAATTGTACCGAACTGAAGATAGTGTAATGAGCCAGAAGCTAACCTGTCCGTCCGCATAGAGTGTGTTGAGCATGGTATTCGGCGACAGGAAGTCTCTGGTTCGGAGGTTTTTGGCGCTGCTTTCCTTGAACCACAGTTTCTCCTTCTCAGGCTCGGGGAACATCATATCGCCGTCCCTCCTCCGGCCAATGTCTTGGGCATTGCCGCGCGTGGCCCGCAGTGCGGAGCTCAGCGCCCGGACCGTGGCAGTGATACGGAGGGGTGAAGACGACTCGTCGATGTTCTCCATCGTTATCATAACAACACAAACGGGTGTAGCTAGAAGTACATCCGTGCCATGCTAATACATGCGCGGTCGTGGTGCGAGGCTATCCGGGACAAGGCAGACAGAAAACGGGAACAGTCGAGTACTCGTCGATGTCAGATATTATGCTTAAGTGGAAAGGGCGCATTGGCTGTTTTTATTTTTTCAACCAGAACCATTTGCTTCAATTCGTGTTCCCTTTCGGGTGAGTTTCCGCGTTGGACAGAGGCAATGATTACTGTTGCTGGATGCGTTATTAGGATTCCCACATAGTTTCCAGGCAGGACACGCCCAGTTGCAACATGATTGGCTCCTGTGTCGCGGAAAGGGCAGACTACGCAGATGGAACGAGTTGACCATCCGAAACATGTACACATTTGTAGGAAATACAAACAAATAAGTTTGTTATGGTTAGGTTTAGGCCAAGGGTTGGGTATTAAGGCGTTTTGGGATGGGTTAAAGTCAGGATTAGGGTGGGTTAGGGTTAGTGGAAAAAATATTAATTAAAATAAATATAAACAGTAGGGCGTGTTCTACAGGGATACAGCAGCCAATCATAGTGCAGCGGTACTGTGCCGCAGCCATTAATATTGGAGGAGGGTGTGTCTTGCCTGGAAACTGACACGTTTCTTTTAAACTGCGTGCCTATGGTGACGCTAAACTAGTAGGGTAAAAGTCGTCATCGGATTCCATGCATATGGACAGCAAGAAAACCAAAAGGATGCCGTTATATTTTGCTGCGTTCGGTTGCGTACAACGCCGTACAATTACGACAAGGGACTGGGAGTAACCTTTCTCAGTTAAATGTTTTTTTCTTTTTATAAATTGTATGTATTGATAGCATAACGCTTTGGCGTTGAGAATGTTGGTAAAATCATGAAGATTTCATGAATTTCTTGAAAATAGGTTACTAAATGAGCAAGTTACGACTTAATTTCAATGCCCGTACATTGCCATTGATGGAACGGTGACCTCTCCAACATGGTCGCCACGTAGGCACGTTGGGTAGCCGTGCTGTTGTAGCGCGGTGACGTTTCTAGTCGACATATCTATGTTACCGTCCGTCGTCTCGTGGATTGCCGAGTAATGAAGCCTCTTCAGATTCTCACACACTCACATTTATGTGTGATCATTTCTTGTTTATAGTCATATAAACATAGACAAAACAACTGTAATGTGATGAATGTAATCCACCAAAAATAATGTCCATCCATCCATCCATTTTCTACCGCTTATCCGAGGTCGGGTGGCGGGGGCAGTAGCTTTAGCAGGGATCCCCAGACTTCCCTCTCCCCAGCCACTTCATCCAGCTCTTCCGGGGGGCTCCTCTCGAGATCCTCCCAGATGACCGAGCTTCTCACCCTATCTCTAAGGGAGAGCCCGGACACCCTGCGGAGGAAACTCTTTTCGGCCGCTTGTATCCGGGATCTTGTTCTTTCGGTCATGACCCACAGCTCGTGGCCATAGGTGAGAACGTAGAACGGTAAATTGAGAGCTTCGCCTTCCGGCTTAGCTCCTTCTTTACCACAACGGATCGATACAAACTCCGCATCACTGCAGACGCTGCACCGATCCGCCTGTCGATCTCCCGTTCAATTCTTCCCTCACTCGTGAACAAGACCCCAAGATACTCGAACTCCTCCACTTGGGGCAGGATCTCATCCCCGACCTGGAGAGGGCACGCCACCCTTTTGGAGGTGCTGATCCTCATCCCTCCCGCTTCACACTCAGCTGCGAACTACTCCAGTGAAAGTTGGAGGTCACGGCTTAATGAAACCAACAGAACCACATCATCAGCAAAAAGCAGAGATGCAATACTGAGGCCACCAAACCGGACCCCCTGTACGCCTCGGCTGCGCCTAGAAATTCTGTCCATAAAAGTTATGAACAGAATCGGTGACAAAGGGCAGCCTCGGCGGCGTCCAACCATCACCGGAAACGAGTCCGACTTACTGCCGGATATGCGGACCAAACTCTGACCCCGGTCGTACAGGGACCGTGTTCGTTATGGACAAGCCGTGATGAGCACAGAAGTCCAATAACAGAACACCCCTCGGGTTCTGATCGGGGGGCCGTTCCTCCCAATCACGCCCTTCCAGGTCTCACTGTCATTGCCCACGTGAGAATTGAAGTCCCCCAGCAGAACGATGGAGTCCCCAGCGGGAGCGCTCTCCAGCACCCCCTCCAAGGACTCCAAAAAGGGTGGGTACACTGAACTGCTGTTTGTTGCATAGGCACAAACAACAGTAACGACCCGTCCCCCCCACCCGAAGGCGGAGGGAGGCTACCCTCTCGTCCACCGGGGTGAACCCCGACGTACAGGCGCCGAGCCGGGGAGCAATAAGTATACCCACGCCTGCTCAGGCGCCTTTCACCGTGGGCAACTCCAGAGTGGAAGCTGTGCGTGGAGACGAGTCCGACTATATCTAGTCGGAACTTCTCGACCTCACACACCAGCTCGGGCTCCTTCCCTGCCAGAGAGGTGACATTCCACGTCCCTAGAGCCAGCTTCTGTAGCCGACCCCTATGGCCCCTCCCACAGGTGGTGAGCCAAAAAGAATGTCATGAGAAAAATGTGGCAAAAACCTTTAAACGTTTAATTACAGTAAAATCAAGGACAATAGACGCAGTTAAGGTTTTTATTATGAATCAGTAATGATTGTAGTGCTTCGTGTTTGTTAATTTAAAAGGTGTAAAAATACAACTTGGCCTTAGGAGATTTGATAGTGATATGATTTTTGACATTTTCAATTTTTATAAACAATGCTTTGAATAGTGATGTGGACTGCGGTGCTCTGAGATACGAATATGTGGGGGCATTAGCATTCCGAATTCTCATGAGGATTTATATTTGGTGTTATTCTTGGCTGACACGGAATTCCCGGTTGCGTTCTGTTGTCTAAGCAAGCCGGGAGAAAACGTGTCATTGAGGAAAAACACCAACTTTTACAATGCAAAGACCCTGATCAATAATTGAAAAAAAAAAAAAAAAAAAAAGATGTGTACCGTTACACACCATTATAGTCTATTACGGTTAAGATGAAGGCAGCTCACGTGTGGAGACGCATTACGCATGGTGGGATGGAAACGGAACCCTTAACCAGCTGGAGCTCACAATCACAGCTGCATTATGGGTTCCGTTACTATCCCATCCGCCAAAATAAAGTTCCCAGTTCAGGCAGACAGCACTCCTGAAAAGGAGACAAGATCAGAATGTACCAGAATTTCTACATATGAAAACACACAAACCTTTTATAATTGTAATCTATACATATAATTTGGACCTCCAGTAGATATGTACATACAGATTGTTTAAAAGAGGCATATTGGGAATGTTTCACAATTTAAGACCATTTTCAGGTGTCTTGACAAAAGGTCTCTCGCATGTAAATGAGCCATTGATCTCCCCTCCTTACTGTTCTACGGGGCCAATGGGCTTTCGTTACCATGACGACTGGGTGTCGCGAACAGCTACTTGCCAGAAACTGGTTCTGCCCCCACAGTTGTGAAATGCAATTGACTGTTGAGTATGGACCGCGGTAGAGGTTGTGCTCATATACATGTTGGAAAGTTAGCGTTAGCACCAACGCCAATGCTAAGACAAATTAAGAGGTGTCCTGGCTGGTCCATCGGCGAGTCTCAAACTGATTCTCACCTGGTGGGTTGTGGATACATTACAGGTGGGTCACAGACAGGTAATAAAAAAATGACAGGGGGTCCTTGGTTCATGACAGTAACAAAATATGATTTAGGTCTACTGTTTTATATTCATGGTTTTTCATACAAATAGCATATTTACTGCATGTATGACTCTACTACTGTGTTAGTGTAAGTTTGTTATATACTTAACACTTTGCGACTTATGTACAAATTGGTAGGAGCGGAACTCCATCGTACACCGAGTACAGTCAAATATTTAACGTACAGTTGGACTTGCCTTTTTTGGGGGAGGGGGAATAAACAGGCATGCGTCAGAAAGGTAATGAAACATATTTGTATGTGAAACATATTAGATTAATGACTTACCTAAAAAGAAGAAAGCAGTGCAAAGATACAAGGGACATTTTGGGGCCATATTATGTGCAAGTATAGTATTTAATTTTACTGTATTAATTTATCGACATGCATTTGTCATGTTCATTTGCAGCTTCTTAATAAGGCCCTTGAAAAGGCACTTAACACGTAAGCATAGTGTAGTTGTTTTTTTTGTTTTTTTTAATGATGGAACTGTTACAATAGGTTATTTTGACATTATATTTTGGTCTAGTGGCTCTAGACCATTACAGTCATTGATCTGCAGGCACCATGGCAGCAAGATAGACAAGCCGATTGCTCTGATATCATTGAAAACAAAGCTATTGTTCTCTTCTATCAATAGCAACAGGTGGATACACAGGTAATTGTAATTGGATGCCTTATTGCAAATGTCCAAATTATGGGCTGGGGGCCATTCGGAGCCTGCTGCCCATGTTTTAGCAGCCCACAAGATACACCAAAATTAACAGTTGACACGGTCCGTGTGTTTTGCCTGCATTGTTTTACTTCTTTTCTACACTAGGTGGCAAGGCAGGAGAAGAGAGGAATTTCACACATTAGTTTCATATAGAGCTGTTCTAGATTTGCAAAAATGCAAAGAACCTCTGTACAGCTAAGAGTAATCCAATTGATATTTAAAACACGCCAATGAATAAAGATAATCCCGTTACAGAAGCAAATGGCATGAATTGCAATTGTGTGCTCCTCTCTCTGTTGTTTCAAGGTTATCTTATTACAGCTTGGTCTTGTTTTGGTTCTAAACGTGAAGATGTGATTCTACTGTTGTTAGTGCAGGGGAGGATCTATTCTAGGGGGTACAGGGCCCGCTGGCCACCCAAAAAGTCCTGACAAATCATTGACTTTTTGCTTCATCACCTCGCTGTTTTCTTATAGCTGTATACATACAAACATATACTTAGCATATCTTGACCTACAATGATGGATTGGTTGAAGCATACTAAATAAATCAAAGGTGACGAATGCGGCCCTTGCATCATTTGTTTCTTCTCGATACAGCCTTTGGAAGAAAAAGTGTGGACACCCCTGACTTATAGTCTTCAACACATTCATTTTTTTTAGCTCAGTGACTTCCTCTCAAAGCAAAGCCACCCGGCCAGCACAGACAAAACCCAACACACACACACACACACACACACACACAAAATGCTGTCCACTCACCTGATGTCTCTTTTGTGGACATGCTTCATAGGAACGGCCTTGTCTTGAAAAACCTGTTTACTCAGAAGGCAAAGTAAAAGTCAGCGGGTCACAGGAGGTCAGCTGGATGTGGAAGACTCAAATGAAGACGAGCACCGACGGGAGCTTCGGCTGACTTGTAGCAGGAAACAGGAAGTCCTGAACGGACAGAGGAGCACACGCATCCAGTTTTCTGACTCCGACGCTGATGAGGAGCAGATAATAATATGACTATTATGATCACTGTATCATTATTATCACGCTGACTGCCGTGAAATTGAAGGCTCAGACGTCAGAAGAGTCACACACAAAGAACCAGAATCTCTCGCACAGTGATGACAAAGTTTGTGTGAAAGTATGTGTGTATTTTGTGTATCTCACCAGCACTGGAGAGTGTCCTCCTGCTCTTCCTTGTCCCCACCTCGTGCAGTGGCGTGTTGTCACACTACTTCCTCTTTATAAGCCCTCCGCATTCATTTCACTTTCACTTCGAACACAACTCCTCCCTCTCTTCCTGATTCAACTCCCAGCTGGAGAGGGACATCGTTTACTGCCTTTATTCTTTTGCTTATTTTATGTATTTGAAATATTCTGCATTTTAAACACACACAAGTGGAATTCGATTTGAGTACATTTTTTTTTAGATTCTATAAGAATGTTTTAAAAATATATTTTTTCATGAGAAATGAAATTGGTTTTATAGAGTGTTTGGTTTGTACAGTACATTTTCCATGTTTATTTTCTACAGAATTGTTTTTTTTTCAATTTCAATGAGATATGAATGTATTTTTTTGTTTTGTTTGTTTGTTTTTATTTTGCACCAAGTAAATGTAATACAATTCATACTGACTGTTTAGGTTTTTACAGACTTATTTACTGTAAATTTGTACAGACAATGCTTTCATTTAATTTTGTTCGGACAGTTTTTCATTTTATTTTTTTATTTAGAACAAACTTTATTTATACTTAAAATATTTTTTGGGAAAACTATTATTTTGTACAGACATGACATTTAGATTTAGTTTAGATTTTCTACAATTTTATTTCGTACAGATATTGTGTAATGGAAATTGGTGATTTTTTTTAAATACTGTAAAAAAAAAAAAAACAACTTTTAAACAAGATGTATTAAAATAATATTCAATGCGGCAGTTTAATAATGAAATACACCAAATATCATCGTTAATTTTAGGATCCATTTAGAGATTATTACAGTCATTGAACATAAGCTTAGGTACAATTTAATGAGTTCCAACACATGAGCTGTAGTTGCCTTTACAAAGATAATTGTTTGGTTTTGATTGACACTTTCCCAGATGTATTCATTATTTACTAATCAGATTTGTTACTGTGGTTGTACAGCCAAAACCTATTGGCAGTTCAACACATTGTGGGTGTGTCAAGAGCATTTCAAAATGATTCTGTTACATATTGCAAACCAGACTTAAGGTAAGACTTTTATTGGAAAATTAATCAAATGTGTGCCAATAGTAAAAACTTACAATATTGATGGCATCAAATATGGTGAAATGGATGTACAAATGTTTAAAATGGATTTGTTATACAGTGTTTGTGCAGTTGTGTTGTAGAATAGCAAATGGAGGGAGAAATGTTTGGATAGATAAGAGAACTAATATTAGTGCTGACAGTTGTAATACAATCCGCATACTGAACACTCACCTTCATGCCGTTTAATTGTGATCGTGTGAGGACGTTAGGCAGGTGAGACCAACAGAGTGTGACCAGTACAGTTCCCACAGGTCTGTCTGATGTCAACCCCGGAAAGTCCGGCGGATGTGTCGGGAGTTACCCGACCCTCCCTGGGGACGAGCAGTCTTGGCACGACCAAGCCCGGCCTCGCTTCAGCCTCCCTTTGTTGGCCATGACTAAAAACTCCACAATGACCAATTACTTGATTTGAAAGTAATGATAAATCCATCCATCCATTTTCTATAACACTTATCATTAGGGTCACAGGTGAGCGTATCCCAGCTGACTTTGGGCGGGAGGCACATAATAGACAATATTTCACACCAATGACTTAGAGCAAGGGTGTCCAAACTTTTGGGGGTTTTTCCAAAGGCTATATATAGAAAATTAATTACCATGATAAAACCAATCAATCCTTGTTCATAAAGATATGATAAGCAATTCTAGAGTTTATAATTATTATATTTATGACATTTTTTTTTTTTTTTTAAATGCTAGGTGATCTGAATTTTTGGGTGGCCAGCGGCCCTGTATCCCACTAGCAGTGGCAGTTTTGGGCGTTATGTGTAGCAGCACAGGGTAGCATTTCCAGTGGGGGCGGTCTCGCACAGGGCACCATTCAAGGTAGGACCGTTTAGAACCAAAACAAGAGCAATCCTTCCTAAACTGACCTTGACACATTGCGGAAAGTGGAGTAAACAATTTCAATTCCAAAGCGTGTCTTACCAAATGATGCGTGAATTGTGGAAAACAAGGGCGTGAGGAATTAGAAACAATTTCTTCTTCTCAATACACTTCTCTTCCCAATGCAGAGAAAGGATGCGGGGAGTTTCAATTGTGCCGCGGGCCACTAAAAAGTGGGCGATGGCCCACAAATGGCTCCGAAGCCCTGGTTTAAAGTCTTCAATGAATATGCATGATTTTGGAATGTGGTAGGAAGCTGGAGTACCCGAAGAAAACCGATGCAACCAGGGTGAGAACAAGCAAACCCCACACAGGTGCCCGATCCAAGATTCGACCCAGGACCTCTTGACTCCGAGACAGATGTGCTAACCACCCGCCACCGAGCTACTCTTGATTTGAAAATTTGTAAACAGTTATTGTAATTGCGTTTTTGCATAGAGAGAAGCATGCTATTGAGTATTCATAAATTTTTGTTGCTTTTATACTTACTGCTCATTTTGTATTGCCCATAAATGCAATTGCGTCTGCAATTTTCGCAAACGTTACTTTTTGTCATAATTGTTTAAACTGGTAGTACGACCTGATAGTAGGACATGAGTAAAATGACCCATGGGGGTGGAATCACCCCTCTCTAGCCCCATCTTGTGCCTCTAATTTGATTTTCAAGAAACCACTGTACCAAAGAAAAAACAACTAATCAGAGACAGAAGGCGTGACTGACGAGATGTCAATCATTTGCTGTGCACTTTCAAGCACCCTCATTAGCAGATAAACGCCCGCAGCCTCGTGCTGAACCGTTTCTTTGGGCTCTGGGGGGGGAGCCTATCCCTCGTTTGCCAACAACTGGGTATAAGACTAGCAAACAAACAGAATGAACGAGCCATTTGAGAGAATTCAGAAGTGATGCGAAATTAGCAGCATTTCTGCTCGACAGGTACATTTGTCCCCTTTTGATTTTTAAATTTAAAACCCACATTTAGTGTTAGAGGAACACTCACACCAATAAATCAAGCTAGCAACGTAGCAGCCACAGCTAACAGCTCGTTTACAGAGCACGTTGTGTACAGTGCATGTCTTGTGCACATTCACGTTAGTGAGGGACGCAGTGTTGGTCAGACTCGAAGGTGAAGTGAGGCGACATTCAACTCTTGCTTGCAGTTTTAACACTGCAAATTGAAATGTAATTATTAAAAAAATAACAACAACAATGCAGCTTGTTTTGGAGAGGTGAGCTATTACTTTTCTTATCCCGAACACTGGGCGCTCCCAGAATATTGGAAAAAAAACAAAGCACTGATCTAGAACTGATGGCACGGTATTGGCTGGAAGTGAGATCCACCTCAGCTTCATCTGATGCTTATTCTGTTCACAGCCACTGGAAAGCATATTTGCAAGGCATCTGTGTACTTCTACAATATGCTGTGATTAGTTACAGCATTGCAGTCTTTGCAATGACGTGCAAATGATGTCCTGGTATTGCCATTCGCGTCTTTACTATAAGTGTCAGACTGCTCTGACGTCATTTCTATACTGTTCACAATTACTTGGGAGTAGGCCGTTTTGGGTTTTTTTTCCCCTCTACTGAAGACTGATATGCTTTGTAAACAATCACACTGCATCTAGTAAAGTCTTCCAATGAATATTTAGGAAAATATAGGAAACAAAATGCAAACAATACATTTATTATTAAAAGGTATAATGTTCTGATTTCATCATTTATGCAACTTTCATTTAGAATTACAAAACTAGCTGCTTGGACTAACATTTTGACCTCAAACTACCTTCTCGAAGACAAACAATTACCCATTATTTTCTACATCTGTTTGTTAAATTTTAACTTGGTATAATATCGCTGTTTTTCAGCATTCTAAATAATAGTCTACGCACATGCACACACAAATGCCAATGGCTATACATGTAATGAAAACAGGTCATAATGTATATAAATGTGGGAATACCAAATATATATTAATAACATTTTAAAGTCTTTTGCCATTATTCCAGTAAGATTCCTATTCAACAAATATATATATATATATATTTAAATCACTTATATGGCCATTTTAGGCTAAAATTGCACATTTTATTATCTTCTTAAAAAATCTCTATTGTACAAAAGTAAACAAGGACCGTTTATGGGGGGAAAATTTTATTCTTTGAAAATGAACAACTTTATAGTGGATACTTAACAACAACATGGAAGGCATTAGAGGACAGTCACATGTGCAGTGACCGATAAGGCTGAGTTGACCTTCACACATTATTCAGAGATGCATAGAAAACGCTAAATAACTGGAAGACTTGATGAATAGAAATGCTCTGAGGTCATGTGTGTATATGTACGATGACATTAATAGGATAATATGACAAGACGACCTGGAAAGTTCTGGCACCATTGCATGGAAGGTTCTTCAAAACAGACGCTTCTCATAACTGTCATGAAAAGGAAAGATACAAATCACAGGACTGACCAGAGCATTTCCTGCCAAGAAAGATGGATTCAGTGTTTATTTATTTATTTAAGGAGGAAGTGTGAGCAACCATTGAACTTGTACTGTGTCCTATTGGCGGGACCTCTTGCGAAATCGCTTGAGGTGTGGTCCCGAGCATGTGCGTACCTGTGCAGACCGTGGACGCCGCCCTCCATTTGAGCCGATGCGGTTCTTTTTTCAAATCTCAGGTCTCCACTGTACATCATGGCTCTGATGCGAGACAGAGACATTTTGTCAGCCCACGGTGAAGATGTCCGAAACCTTTAAGAGGTTAATTTGCTTTCCACACTATACAGGTAATGAAAAAAAACATTATAGGAAGTGCATTTGCAGGTTGACACACTTGTACCAGATAACCAGAGAGGTCTATGATTCGTATCGTAGCAGCAGACCAGAAATGTAATTAGCTCGTGAACTAGTATTTTGAAATCAACTCTTTGACAGACAGACAGACAGACAGACAGCAAGTGTAAAGACTTCAGAATTGGAGTGAAAACAGTAAGACTGTTTCCTTGTGCACCGTGACGACGCATTCTCACACCACTGCACAAACTAGTTTGTGTGCCGCTTGTAACGTAACCTTGAAACATCATTTGTTGGGAATGCACAAACATTCTGTACAAGGAAGAAAGCTGTGAGTGGGTGGGTGGTTGAAGTGCTGTAATAAGCAGAAATGGATGTTTCCAACAAAGTTGAGCTGTGACAATAATCCAAGTGCACTTTGATCTCACAGCACGCACTGTATGCACCCCCTCCCTGTGGTGCCGTTTGTGTGTACCTGAGCTGAGTGAGACTTTTGGTGCCGATGTCCTGACAGGCGTGTTGAATGCCAGCCAGCAGGTAAGGAACAAACTTGTGGATAGAGCCTTTGTCCTGCACAGCTCCTGAGACGCCTTGAGCAACTTTGATCTTGTCACTTTCACTGTAGACGCGCAGACACACACATACACACACACATTTAATAGCAAATTAAATTAGCGATTAAACATGACAGCAATATAAGGAAGAATTGCAGCATGATTAATGTGGTGGCTGGCAACTCAAGCAAGAGGGAGGTTGACTGACTTCCTGAAAATTTGTGGTTTCGCAGATGTGAGGATTCCACCAAACAGCGATGATATACAGTGAATAGAATACAATAGTGAAATCCCCCACTTATTCAGAGTTCGTTATTTATGAATTCCCCTATTTGTGTTTCTTTTCTGTGGAACCTATCCTCAGTGATTTGCTGACACACTATCACATCTTGAATAGTTTGATAAGTACGATAATTTCACCTAAAAGCTCATTGTTTTAAGATTGTGGTTCGACACCTCAATATTTCTGATCTTACTAATAAGGAAGAGTGCACAGGCTGACTACTCTCACGGAGCAGTCGGCTTGATGTGGTCGTTGTACTGCACTTAAAGACTCCAATTAAAAGGTTGATGAGTACGTTTTCATACCTGAAGTAGGGCTGCATGATATGGGGGGGGGGAGATATTTTTAAACCTGCGATATATATTGCGATGTGAAATAATATAGGATCAGTATTGGGAAAGCAAATTCTTGGCACTAAACTAGTTCAAAGTTCAATTAATCGTTCCAAAAATGAACTAGTTCAGTTCATAATTCAACATTTTGAACAATGTTCACCGGTGCAAAGATGAAGTAGTTCATAGTTCCTTTTTATCCCCCCCAATATGTTGCTGATAGGCTATTACCCTCAAAATACTGGCATTTCATTTCCCCATTGTTGCTACCCATTCAGTCCGAACTAGTAGCCAGCTGCAGCTTTCACCCTACAATCTGAAGAACATGAGGAAAAATGTGTTGCTTCAAGTGTTCTTTTTTTTGTTATGGGGGATTCAAACAAAACAGGACTTTTGTCCTTCATGTGCAAACAAAAACAAGCAACACAGTATGACAAGAACAATGGTAAAAGGACATTGGTAACTTTGCATTCCTTGCAGCTGTGGCTGACTATATTAACAAAATTGACAAAACAAATTTACAAAACAAAATAAATTTCATATTATCACAGTGTGATCGTACAGTGTTTTAACCAGAAGTAGGTAGAGTAGCTAAATATTGTACTCAAGTAAGAGTGCTGTTACTTTAGAATAATATGACACCAGTAAAAGTAGTCATCCAAATATTTACTTGAGTAAGAAAGTATTCAATGAAAGAATTACTCTAGTAACTTGTGAGTAACTTCAGATTTATTTTTATTTTATTTAAATCAGAATATGTACATCAAATAAAATAAAAAAATGTGTGTGTCGACACACACCTGCCACCATTTAAATTTTTAACTGCCCAAAAACCATCAATACATACAGTGGGTACGGAAAGTATTCAGACCCCCTTAACTGTTTCACTCTTTTTTTTTATATATTGCAGCCATTTCCTAAAATAATTTAAGTTAATTTTTTTCCTCATTAATGTACACACAGCACCCCATATTGACAGGAAAAAAACAGAATTGTTGAAATATTTGCAGATTTATTAAACAAGAAAAACTGAAATATCACACAGCCATAAGTATTCAGACCCTTTGCTGAGTATTTAGTAGAAGCACCCATTTGAGCTAATACAGCCATGAGTCTTTTTGGGAATGATGCAACAAGTTTCTCACACCTGGATTTGGGGATCATCTTCCATTCCCCCATGCAGATCCTTTCCAGTTCTGTCAGGTTGGCTGGTGAACGTTGGTGGCCAGCCATTTTCAGGTCTTTCCAGAGATGCTCAATTGGGTTTAAGTCAGGGCTCTGGCTGGGCCATTCAATAACAGTCACGGAGTTGTTCTGAAGCCACTCCTTCGGTATTTTAGCTGTGTGCTTAGGGTCATTGTCTTGTTGGAAGGTGAACCTTCGGCCTAGTCTGAGGTCCTCAGCACTCTGGAGAAGGTTTTCGTCCAGGATATCCCTGTACTTGGCCGCATTCATCTTTCCTTCGATTGCAACCAATCGTCCTGGCCCTGCAGCTGAAAAACACCCCCACAGCATGATGCTGCCGCCACCATGCTTCACTATTGGGACTGTATTGGGCAGGTGATGAGCAGTGCCTGGTTTTCTCCACACATACCGCTTAGAATTAAGGCCAACAGTTTCTATCTTGGTCTTATCAGACCAGAGAATTTTATTTCTTGGAGTCCTTCAGATGTTCTTTTAGCAAACTCCATGCGGGCTTTCATGTGTCTTGCACTGAGGAGAGGCTTCCGTCGGGCCACTCTGCCATAAAGCCCCGACTGGTGGAGGGCTGCAGTGATGATTGACTTTCTCAAACTTTTTCCCATCTCCTGACTGCATTTCTGGAGCTCAGCCACAGTGATCGTTGGGTTCTTCTTTACCTCTCTCACCAAGGCTCTTCTCCCCCAATTGCTCAGTTTGGCCGGACGGCCAGCTCTAGGAAGGGTTCTGATCGTCCCAAACGTCTTCCATTTCAGGATTATGGAGGCCACTGTGCTCTTAGGAAACTTAAGTGCAGCAGAATTTTTTTTGTAACCTTGGCCAGATCTGTGCCTTGCCACAATTCTGTCTCTGAGCTCTTCAGGCAGTTCCTTTGACCTCATGATTCTCATTTGCACTGACATGTACTGTGAGCTGTAAGGTCTTATATAGACAGGTGTGTGGCTTTCCTAATCAAGTCCAATCAGTATAATCAAACACAGCTGGACTCCAATGAGGGTGTAGAACCATCTTAAGTATGATCAGAAGAAATGGACAAGCACCTGAGTTAAATATATGAGTGTCACAGCAAAGGATCTGAATACTTATGGCTGTGTAATATTTCATTTTTTCTTTTTTAATAAATCAGCAAAAATTTCAACAATTATGTTTTCTTTCCTGTCAATATGGGGTGCTGTGTATACATTAGAGGTAAAAAAGTGAACTTAAATGATTTTAAACATTTGCTTTATTCGCCCAAATTACTTCATGAAGAAGCTGTTTGGTGACCAGACTTATTGATTGTGTGTGCGACATCATAGGAATAGTGCTAATTTTGCCATATCCACTGCCAAAACAACAATAGAAACATCTGCAACTTATCGTGTGTGTTTTCTCAAGTTTGAAGTGGGCTGAAATATCCAAGTTCGAGAAGTCACAATTTAAGAGCTGCACGATAAAGCTGTTGTTTTTTGGAATCTGTAAATTAAACAGTCGCGCGGCTGTTTTTTCCCCCATAATTAGTCATTTTGATTGGCTCGCGAAGGCTATGTGCGCGGTCATGTGACTGTCTTGTGTCGTCTGATCGGTGAATTGGAGTCAAATGACACTGATCCCATTTGATGGGCGCAACGGGCACCCTATATGGAAGTCGAAGATGGAGTCTAAAAATAGACGCGCAAGAATGAATAAATAAATGTAGCAAACGGCATGTCGATCATTGTAACGGAGTAAAAGTATCGATCCTTCTTCACATAAATACTCAAGTAAAAGTAAAAAGTATGGTGCATTTAAAGTACTCTGACAAGTACAGTTTATGGAAAATGTTACTTGAGTAAATGTAGCGCGTTACTACCCACCTCTGGTTTTAACTCAAGCATTCTGATACAAATAATAGTTTTCCTAGTAATCAATTTTTACAATTATTTACTGTATTACAAAAGCACACATTCACTCCCATTTATACAGTGTCCCTGAACGCACCAAGGATTCACACAGTTTCCCGCCCTGCCTAGTTTCATTCTAAAGAGCTAGGAAATGCAGCAGGCTTACATTCTTTCTATTAGCATGTCCAAACAGGTCCCTCTGCTGGTCACTTTTAATATTACAGTTGATTCACTGCATTCCGGAACGCCAACATCGCGATAATGACGCTCAAACAAAATATCATGGAGCCCTAACCTGAAGTATCTCGTCTGGGACCCCAGGTTTTTGTCCATGGCATCCAGAGACCCCATGCCGCGGTACTTCTTTAGTCTGATGCCATCTGAGAAGAAATATTCACCAGGAGCTTCGCTGGTGGCAGCGAGCAGAGAGCCCATCATCACTACACAAGGATGCAAAAGTTAGAGGACTTAATAGTGAAAGAAAAATAGTTTGTAAACTAATGCGTACCCTATAGTATAGATAATTTCCGTTCAGTTTAGGATGAACAATACAGTAAACAGTCCATAAAAAATGCAATCAACAAAACACAGACAGTACATACAGTACATCACATGCACTACTCACAAATTCGGCTTTCGGGTAAAATTTCAGAATGGACCTAATGTGCACTATAACTTTTTCATGAGACCTTTACATTAACTTCTGCAAACTTTTGAATGCACGTGTGCAACTGTTAAGTGTTCCAGTACATTTTGCACAACTTGCTGTTCTCTAACAAGGAGCTAATGAACATTCTCAGGTGTTTAAGCTATTAATCGAACAATACATTTCCAAAGATGTCGACTTCTTTGCCTTTCTGTGACATCTCCAGTCTTTTTGCTGCAACCTGCGGATATTCTGTGACACACTAAAGCTGCATTCACACTGCAGGGCATGAAGATTTTTTGTTAAATCCGATCTTTTTATGTAGTCGTTCACATTACAAAAATAAAACTTTTAATGTGGACAGAATCAGTCCAAAACATCGTCACATGGGGCACGGGCACAAACACTTTGTCTTTACGGAAGTAAATATGGCCTTGCTTGTAGTTGACGCATGTGTGACAATTTCAAGGACTTTGTACAACCGGAGCCAACATTTTCTTAAAGTTATAAAGCATCGTTTTTCACGACTCCATCCGCCATTGTTTTTGTTGCGTCTGTTTTATGGAACAATTGTGATGTTTGATGACGTATAGGTAGGATGCGCGCAACCTTTGCGTCCAGACTGCACTCGTATCAGATACATCCTCTTCTTCTTCTTTTCCTTTCGGCTTGCCCCGTTAGGGGTCGCCACAGCGCGTCATCCTTTCCCATGAGAGCCTATCCCCTGTATCCTCCTCTCGAACACCAACTGCCATCATGTCTTCCCTCACGACATCCATCAACCTTCTCTTTGGTCTTCCTCTAGCTCTCTTGCCTGGCAGCTCCATCCTCATCATCCTTCTACCAATATACTCACTCTCTCTCCTCTGGACGTGTCCAAACCATTGAAGTCTGCTCTCTCTAACTTTGTCTCCAAAACATCGAACCTTGGCTGTCCCTCTGATGAGCTCATTTCTAATTTTATCCAACCTGGTCACTCCGAGAGCGAACCTCAACATCTTCATTTCCGCCACCTCCAGCTCTGCTTCCTGTTTTCTCTTCAGTGCCACTGTCTCTAATCCATACATCATGGCTGGCCTCACCACTGTTTTATAAACTTTGCCCTTCATCCTAGCAGAGACTCTTCTGTCACATAACACACCTGACACCTTCCTCCACCCGTTCCAACCTGCTTGGACCCGTTTCTTCACTTCCTGACCACACTCACCATTGCTCTGGACGGTTGACCCCAAGTATTTAAAGTCCTCTACCCTTGCCATCTCTTCTCCCTGTAGCCTCATTCTTCCCCCACCACCCCTCTCATTCATGCACATATATTCTGTTTTACTTCGGCTAATCTTCATTCCTCTTCTTACCAGTGCATGCCTCCCTCTTTCTAACTGTTCCTCCAGCTGCTCCCTGCTTTCACTGCAGATCACAATGTCATCTGCAAACATCATGGTCCACGGGGATTCCAGTCTAACCTCATCTGTCAGCCTATCCATCACCACTGCAAAAAGGAAGGGGCTCAGGGCTGATCCCTGATGCAGTCCCACGTCCACCTTAAATTCTTCTGTCACACCGACAGCACACCTCACCGCTGTTCTGCTGCCCTCGTACATGTCCTGTATTATTCTAACATACTTCTCTGCCACTCCAGATTTCCGCATGCAGTACCACAGTTCCTCTCTGGGTACTCTGTCATAGGCTTTCTCTAGATCTACAAAGACACAATGTAGCTCCTTCTGACCTTCTCTGTACTTTTCCATCAACATCCTCAAGGCAAATAATGCATCTGTGGTACTCTTTCTAGGCATGAAACCATACTGTTGCTCGCAAATACTCACTTCTGTCCTGAGTCTAGCCTCCACTACTCTTTCCCATAACTTCATTGTGTGGCTCATCAACTTTATTCCTCTATAGTTGCCACAGCTCTGCACATCACCTTTGTTCTTAAAAATGGGCACCAGTACACTTTTCCTCCATTCCTCAGGCATCTTCTCACGCACTAGAATTCTATTGAACAAGCTGGTCAAAAACTCCACAGCCACCTCTCCTAGATGCTTCCATACCTCCACAGGAATGTCATCAGGACCAACT
Organism: Phyllopteryx taeniolatus; assembly: GCF_024500385.1. Classification (NCBI taxonomy): domain Eukaryota; kingdom Metazoa; phylum Chordata; class Actinopteri; order Syngnathiformes; family Syngnathidae; genus Phyllopteryx; species Phyllopteryx taeniolatus. The sequence continues at coordinate 21,280,789 of NC_084502.1, read as the reverse complement.
GCCTTTCCATTTTTCATTCTCTTTAATGCCTTTCTAACTTCCCCCTTACTAATCATTGCCACTTCCTGGTCCACCACACTTGCCTCTTCTACTCTCCCTTCTCTCTCATTTTCCTCATTCATCAACTCCTTGAAGTATTCTTTCCATCTACCTAGCACACTGCTGGCACCAGTCAACATATTTCCATCTCTATCCTTAATCACCCTAACCTGCTGCACATCCTTCCCATCTCTATCCCTCTGTCTAGCCAGCCTGTATAGATCCTTTTCTCCTTCTTTGGTGTCCAACCTGCCATACATGTCATCATATGCCTCTTGTTTTGCCTTTGCCACCTCTACCTTTGCCCTGTGTCGCATCTCAATGTATTCCTTTCGCCTCTCCTCGGTCCTCTCAGTGTCCCACTTCTTCTTAGCTAACCGTTTTCCTTGTATGATTTCCTGTACTGTGAGGTTCCACCACCAAGTCTCCTTCTCTCCTTTCCTGCCAGAAGATACACCAAGTACTCTCCTGTCTGCTTCTCTGATCACCTTGGCTGCAGTGGTCCAGTCTTCTGGAAGCTCTTCCCGTCCACCGAGAGCCTGTATCACCTCTTCCCGAAAAGCTGCACAACACTCGTCCTGTCTCAGCTTCCACCACATGGTTCTCTTCTCTGCCTTTGTCTTCCTAATTTTCCTCCCCACCACCAGAGTCATTTTACACACCACCATCCTATGCTGTCTAGCCACACTCTCCCCTACCACTACCTTACAGTTGGTAACCTCCTTCAGATTACATCGTCTGCACAAGATGTAATCCACCTGTGTGCTTCTACCTCCGCTCTTGTAGGTCACCCTATGTTCGTGCCTCTTCTGGAAAAAAGTGTTCACTACAGCCATTTGCATCCTTGTTGCAAAGTCTACCACCATCCGTCCCTCCAAGTTCCTTTCCTGGATACCGTACTTACCAATCACTTCTTCATCACCCTTATTACCTTCACCAACATGTCCATTACAATCTGCACCAATTACGACTCTCTCTCTGTCTGGGATGCTCAGAACTACATCATCTAGCTCCTTCCAGAATTTCTCTTTCACCTCTAGGTCACATCCTACCTGTGGGGCATAGCCACTAATCACATTACACATAACACCCTCAATTTCAAATTTCAGCCTCATCACTCGATCTGATACTCTTTTCACCTCCAAGACATTCTTAGCCAACTCTTCTTTTAAAATAACCCCGACTCCATTTCTCTTCCCATCTACACCATGGTAAAATAATTTAAACCCTCCCCCTAAACTTCTAGCCTTACTGCCTTTCCACCTGGTCTCCTGGACACACAATATATCAACCTTTCTCCTAATCATCATGTCAACCAACTCCTGAGATTTTCCTGTCATAGTCCCAACATTCAAAGTCCCCACATTCAGTTCTAGGCTCTGTGTTTTCCTCTTCTCTTTCTGCCGAAGAACCCGCTTTCCACCTCTTCTTCTTCTTCTTCTTTGACTTCGACTTCGACCCACAGTAGCTGAATTTCCAACAGCGCCGGTGGCGGACGTTGTTAACCCGGGCCACGACCGATCCGGTATGGAATTCTTTGGATGAACGCTCATATTTGTTTGGCAAGGTTTTAAGCCGGATGCCCTTCCTGACGCAACCCTCTGCATTTATCCGGGCTTGGGACCGGCCTACAGTTTGCACTGACTTGTGCCCCCCATAGGGCTGCATTGTATCAGATACATCCATCCATCCATTTTCTGAGCTGCTTATCCTGACAATGGTCGCGGGAGTGCTGGAGCCTATCCCAGCTATCTTCGGGCAGGAGGCGGGGTACACCCTGAACTGGTTGCTAGCCAATCGCGGGGCACACAAAAACAAACAACCATTTGCACTCACATTCACACCTATGGGCAATTTAGAGTCTTCAATTAACCTACCGTGCATGTTTTTGGGATGTGGGAGGAAACCGGAGTTCCGGGAGAAAACCCACGCAGGCACGGGGAGAACATGCAAACTCCGCACAGGAAGGCCTCAGCCCAGATTCGAATCCCAAAGCTAACAAGGCTGTACCTGTGGATGCGCCGAGTGCCAGGGCTTTGGCGATGTGTCCGACGGTCTGGATGCCGCCGTCAGCGATTACGGGCACACCGAAGTGTCTGGCGTACTCTGATACCTGATAGACTGCTGTGGCTTGAGGTCTGCCGCACGCCAGTACTGTTAGGAGGATAAGCGGGAAGGAGCATTTAATCACAGAGAAGGGAACAAAGTCTGACTTCTTTTTACAACCTTTGACATGCAAAATGATATTTTATTCACTTTACACCTACAGAGACTTGAATGCTTTAATTTGGTATTGTGTTATGGTAACTGGTGTCAAAAATTATTTGTAAACAAAAGGGCATTGTAAAGTCACACAGTGAATGAACAGAGGAAGGTAAAGCTCTTAGACACATACAGACTCAAAAACAACTGTTGCGACTAAGTTATAGTCTCTTCACATATTGTTGCTTTAAGGTTAAATCAATCAAACCACCACATGCCACCACAGTATGGTACCAATGACGACAAATAAGAGTGTCCACTGTACTGGGCCAAACAACAAAGCACATACTTGTTGACTACACAACACAAAAGCAGCAGCTGCAGCACAGTTTGGCTCAACTACCATTTGAGCAATAGTATTGAAAGAAGACGGAAGACATACAGTAAGATTGTGTCCCAGTGATGTCTTCATGAAGACGAGACCACGTGTTCAGTAAAGGAAAGAAGGAAAAGGAACAGAAAGCCGCTCAGTGTGAGGGATAAGATTGGTGATGTCACACGAACATCCATCCATTTTCTGTACTGCTTACCCTCACTAGGGTCGCGGGCATGCTCGAGCCTATCCAAGCTGACTTTGGGTGAGAGGCAGGGTACAACCTGAACTGGTCGCCAGCCAATCGCAGCGCACATATAAACAAACAACCATTCGCACTCAAATTCACATCTACGGGTAATTTAGAGTCGGCAATTAACCTACCACACATTTTTTGGGGGGAATGTAGGAAGAAACCGGAGTACCCGGAGAAAACCCACACAGGCCAGGGGAGAACATGCAAACCCCACACAGGCGAGGCCGGATTTGAACCCGGTTCCTCATAAATGTGAGGCAGATGTGCTAACCAGTCATCCACCGTGCCGCCATCACGAACAATCCATAAGCAAAAATTAAAACCCCACACCTTCTATCTAACAGTACTTCTACTGATACAAAACATTTAGACAATCAATACAACAGGCTGGAATAGCCAATCATAGCCAACAACAGGCTAAAAGTTGGGCTGGGTCAGGAGGGGTGACTTAGTGGAGAAACCTGTAACTGTGGTTGGGGTTGTGAAGCTTTATTGCTGGAGGTATACTGGGAGGAGCTGGACACGTCAACATCACACATACCATACAAGGAAAAAGGCGAGTAAAGAGTAAAACAGATGAGGATTTATGGATGAAAATACATGAAGATGGCACTGCGATGTACCACTGTACAAAAATTGTGCAGCTGTCTAATAGTTAAATGACTATATTTGTAAAGGTAGTCTTCCCGGTAATTTGCTGCATTAGTCATAACGATACAGCCGGGAATTATTCGCTTGTGCCTGTCAAAAAGAATTCACTGAAGCGGGACATTGCAGTGTACAAAGTGTACGTTCACACAGCTTTTGCGCCCCTGTGCATTGAGATAATTAGATGTGTGGCAACGTCAGCGCGATATTTGCCTTTAACACAAACAAGAGTGGGCAGTTAAAATTCACACTTCACTCACACACTGTCAGCTTCCCACCTGTAATACAACCATAGCACATCAAAAATAAAAAATAAAAAAACATTGTAGGGGGGTTGGGGGAGTCTGTGGGGATCCCCCGGGCCCCCGCAGAGAATGTTTTTTATTTTAACATAAATTAAGCAATCTGGAAGCCTCTGAAGAGTACAGTAAGGGAAAATACATTTTCTTCACGCAGAAAAACACTTATTTACACCGCTCAAGTACATGATGCACAAATTTAAGATTAAAATATTTTTTATTCAACTTGAGCCAGGCCCATCTCCACCTGCACCTGATGCTTGCTGCAAACTGTGCCACATGAATAGCATCCTCCTCTAAGCACTCTCACTCTGGAAAATAATTGACTAAAATCATTGTCTGTTTCACAAAAATTTTGCTAAAACGTAAGAGTAGCAATAGAGGATGTCCGCTCCAGAGGTGGGTAGAGTAGCCAAATATTGCACTCAAGTAAGAGTACTGTTACGTGACAATAATGTGACTCAAGTCAAGACACAGTGAAATAATTACTCAAGTACTGAGTGAATAGTAACTTCTGATTTTTTTAACCACAGCATGAACATCAATAAAAAAAAAATTTTTTAAACGTGAATGTGGAAATTCAAAACTACAACAAAACATCTGCAATTTATTGCACTGTTTTCTTAAGTTATAAGTGGGCTGAAATATCCACGTTTGGGCAGACAGTGCCAGACAAATACTACAATACATGAAAGCTGTTGTTGTTATTTGTCTAAATGTAAACACGAGTAGCACGCTGTTGCCTTCATGGTAAAGAAGACCTTCCCAAAATGGTTGCCACGCAGGCATGACGATCAGCCGGGCTGGTTTATCTAGTGTTAATACTTATGCCCGGGAAGCCCAATAGAAGATGACGTGTGAGGTCATGTGACTTTCTTTGATTGGTGAACTAGACTTAAACGTCACTACCGCTGAAATTGGATTGGTGCAAACAGCGCCCAATGGGGAAGTTGAACTTGTAGTCTCGCGCACGAAATAGTTGATAAGCAATAAATAAAAGTAGAGAGTGACATTTAGATCATTGTAACGGAGTAAAAGTACCGTTACTTCTTAACAGCAGAAGCGGCGGAAGTGTTTATTCTGGTCTCGTCAACTCCTGTGACTTATCCAAAGCAGGTCCCGAGTGTACACCGCACACGCGGAACCTCAGGCCAATGCGCTCGCATATTAGTCCGCCGCGAAGTAATATTCAGAAATTACATGTGTGTGTGGATGGTGGATGTGTGGAATGGATCTAGATGCCAGCGTTCAAGAAGTACGAAACAGCCTCTGTCGTCGGCGACCCTCCCCCGCCCTTCCCATAGCTTCCATGCTGTTTAAACTAGCCTGAATAACCAGCACCTGTGCTACATGCTGCCAAGCAGTACACTATTTTGCCTTAACTGTTTCAATGCATGATAAATCAACAATAAATTCCAGTCAACAGAATTCTAAACAGTCAAAAATGTATCTACTATTATGCCCATCTCAGATTTTGTTTTAGATTTTTCAATGTCTTATCTGTCTCTGACATGAGGTTCAGTCAAGTGACATTATAGCAAACAAGACTAACAAAATTGCAGACGAGCATCCTTTTAAACTCAACTACACAATTTCCCTCATCTGTGGTCCTTGAGAACAACGTTGTGGGTGGGAGCAGTGTGGGTGGTGGTTTGCTGATTTTGCAGTCCAGTCACTCACCTTCCTGTGTGATGCAAATGGACCCACTACCCATTCCGACTCTCAGTCCATCTACTCCTGCTTCGATCAAGTTTTTAGCTTGAGCAGTAGTCACCACTGAACGACAAGACGAAACAGAAAATGTTGGCGAAATACTAGGAAGTATTTCCAAAATAATATTTACAGAAAACCTCTTTCTGAGGCATTAAAATTGTTAATTTGGATTTCGTTCATCACGATAAGAACTAAACGTCTTTTTGATGTTCCTCTTTCTTACAGAGCCAGGAATACAGTATTTATACTAAAAGCCCACTATGGTATTAGCCTGAAAAAAAATATCACCCAATTATTATATTATAAATGCATGTACTTACCATTTCCACCAATGACCTGAAGGTTAGGGTACTTCTCTTTGATATATTTGATCATGTCGATCTGGAATATTGAATTACCCTGAGAAGAATCCTGTAAATAGATAATGGGACATAATTCATTATTGACACCCCTTATTTTTTAAAAGAATAATAAATCAGAGACAAGTTCTCCAATGCCTGTGGTTGCTACTTTTCCACTACACACCAATTTAACTCTATGCCTTGGTTTGGGGCAATTTTCAACTTACCAAAACACTGTTGAAAACACTGCGAAAATCACACCTCATTCAATGCATCAGTTGGTCCCAGACACGGCAACCAACAACAACAATGGAGGATAATGTATTTGTCATGTATTTACTGTACTTCTCGGTATGGGGCATGTTGGTTGCATTATCGAGATGTATTTTATCAATGAAGAGCCTAATGGCAGGAAAAAAAAATAAACCACTGCAGCAAATCTGCAATTACAGGTCTTCCTTTCCTGCAAAATATTCAACAGTGCAAACAACACTTGATAAAAACCCGATCTTCAGCCCAGTCTAGTCTCATCTTTGCATACTTGGAACCAGGGGTGGCTACGGACGAGAAAAAGTACCAGTTTTTACCAATGGAAAAGAGTCAATAGCAACTAGAGCCGTGTGTCAAGCTGCTTAAGTGCTGTGCAGTGGCAAAGTGGCTTTTGTTGTTAACCGATAGTGTGCTTAAAAAGTCTTCGTCCTCACCACTACAATAACATCCACCCCACTATGCACCAGCAGGTCAAGACGGTATTTGTCATCATTGTGCGTGCCGATGGCAGCACCGCATAGCAACTGTTTGCGGCAATCTTTGGAGGCCAGAGGGAAGTCTCTATTCTTCTTCAGGTCAGTTCGGGCAATGATGGACACCAGGCAGCCATCTTCATTAACAATGGGGAGTTTGCCTGGAAGAGGAACACGGGTTAAATTGCTGCTGGTTTTTAAGTGAAAACACAAAATAGACATAAGTGTGGTTTCAACCATTTTTTTTACATGGTGCTTTGGAGACATAAAACGCTAACAAAAAAAAGAGGACATGGGTTCATTCAAGACAAACAATGGTTGAGCACAGAACTGTTTTGTGCTTAAAATGCTTGTGTACTTTAAACAGCTCCTGTGTTCATTGGAGTAGCAATATTGACATACCACTATGACAAAATCTCAACACACACATTTACGAAGGGTATTCGAATATAGGACATGTGGGGACAAAAAGTGGCCTTGCATGCATATTGCATACTACATCTTTTCCAGTTGTTTCTGTAGGTCCATGTCAACGGGGATTTGTCTGCCTGTGAAACTTTCTAAACTAACCTTAAAAGGGTCACCAACAACCACCAAAAACACAAAATCACACCAGGAGACACCAAATGGTCCTCACCTTTCTTACTCTTTTGGAGGATTTCATTGGCTTCTTTCAGCGTGACACCAGCAGGAGCAATTACGAGATCCTCTCGCTTTGTCATCACCTGTCAAGGTCACACACACCATGAATTACACAAATAAACATCTTCATACTGCAGGCCAAATCCAGAGATAATTGTAATTTTTTCATGGCTTCATCACACCCATCTCTAACTTGAAAAATGATATTGTTAATACAGTTAAGATTGCTGTGTGAATATTGGGAGAAAAGCTTTCAACTAAAAATTAATGTCTTGTCCCTTAAAAGGCGCTGTCACTCCTTTTAACCCCATGTAATCACAAGAGTGAAAGAAAAAAAACTAATCCAAGACGCTTTCAGTTTGATCTAAAATATACACTTCCAAAGTATTGTGACCTTTTCTGTAACGGTTTCAAGACAAGGGCCAGAGATTTAAAAAAAATAAAAATCATGATGTAACTAATGCTATGACATCGCCAGATGGGTATTCTGGCTCACTCCGATGATGTTCAATTGGATTTAGATCAGGGCTCATCAAATGCCACTTCAGAATAGTCCAATGTTTTAGTATTAGCCATTATTGGGTGTTTTTAGGTGTGTTTTGGGTATTTATCCTGTTGGAGGACCCATGACCTGCGATGGGACCAAGCTTTTTGACACTGGGCAGCTTATTTCACTGCAGAATGCCTGGACAGTCTTGAGATTTCATTGTACCCTCCACAGTTTCAAGAGACCATGCGCTGCATGCAGCAAGAATGTTCCAGAACATAACCTCCTCCATGTGTAATTGTGGGTACATTTTTTTTTTCCCCTCCATTTCTTCAACTGTAAACCTAGAGCTAATTTGACTTGCCAAAAACCTGCAGTTTTGTCTTACCCATCCAAAGGACATTAGCATAGAAGTTGTGTGACTTGTCATTTGTCAGTTTGCATTTTTAGCAAATTCCAGTCTAAAGTTCAGTAATTTTAGGTTTTTTTTCTTTTTTTAATGGAAAAGTACCAACTATTTTGATCATGTGTAAGCTTTGACCCAAACGCCATTAACCAATCTCATCTTCAGTATTAATGAACTATCAGTTACCGCACTGAGAGGTAGGTTGTGTTCCTCCGCCTTGAGGAAATCGATGTCTCGGGAAGAGATGATGCCAACCAACTTGCTCCCCATTTTGCCGTTGTCCGTGATGGGAATACCACAGAAGCCATGGCGGGCCTTGGCCTGAAAGACGTCCTGTACGAGGTGATGAGGGCTCATCACCACCGGGTCTGTGATGAAGCCCTGCTCATACCTCTGCAGTGGGGAGGAAGAACATGGATACGAGAGGGATGATAAGCTATGTTTCTACTGGACAACCGCCAACTAACAATGACGGGAAACAAAAAACTGACTGGTAAAATTGTTGGAGAAAAAAGAAACAATCCAACATGAACATAAGGCTGTTTCAGTTCAGCCAGTCCTGCCCCCTTTTTTAACAACAAAAAGTATGGTATGTCAAAATTATCTACTAGTGCTTGTCCAGCTCCATATTCCTATACTGACTAGAGCTGTACAGTAGTTTGTTTGAGCATCATCATCGCGATGTACGTGTGCGCAATAGTCACATCGCAGCTCTACTGTAATATACAGTGAATCAACTGTAATATTAAAAGTGACCAGCAGAGGGACCTGTTTGGACATGCTCATAAGATAAGCACCCTTGTTACGGTAAATTATAACGCTTCAAACAACACACGCAGCAGCCCAGAATTAAACTACTGTAGGCAGGCACACGGCAGTGTGTGAGTGAGCGAGGTGTGTCCAGGGACACTGCGTAAATGAGAGTGAATGTGTTCTTTTGTAATACTGAACAGAATTGAAAAAAAGGATTACAAGGAAAATTATTTCTATCAGAATGATTTAGGTAAAACACTGTACGGTCATACTGTGATTTTATGGAATGTATTTTGTTTTGAAATATAAGAAAAGAGAAATTACATTGCCGTGAAAAAGTATTGGCCCCGTCTCAAATTCTAATATTTTTACATACGTTTCCCCACTTTAAGATCATCAAAAAAATGTAAATAGACAAATTTAACCCAAGTGAACTTAAAATGCCGTTTTTAAATTGTGATTTCATTAAGAATTTTTTTTATTTTTTCCAAAGTTACCTAACCCTGTGTGGAGAAAGAGTAATTTTATTCATGGGAAAATATTTATTGTGTTCACAGAAAGCAAGGTAAAATAAAACCTCACTGGGAGATGAGAATTTACTGTACCCCAATTGAAAAATCTTGCTCTTTAATGAATCACTTAACACAAAAATGATAATAAACTGTTATTTCTAAATAAGCACTTTCAAAATCCTCTGCCCACTCTTTTCCCAAAGTGACAGAAAAACATTATAGAATCCTGCCATACCAGTGATGATGAACGTTTTAAGCACACAGAATACATTCAAAAATATTTGACACTTTATGTTGGGAAATTACTTGGTCAAACATCGTTTTGTAATACATAGTCATTCACGAGAGCCAAAAAGACGCAAGAATGCAACCCAGCACATTCTATGTGGTAAAGATACAGCTGCCTATGATTATGCACATAGCCAGCAAGTGGTTTTGTGTGCAATGCAGCATCAAGAAATTAACCATTACTGGAACCAATAGCTGAAGTGTTACAATGCTTCATGAAGCTTCATCTCACCATCACTAGTGGCCAGCCTACAAAGATTAGCCCAAGAGAACAGCAATGACTCATTCAGGAGGCCACAAAGGAACTTAGGACAACATCTAAAGAACTGCAGGCCTCCCTTGACTCAGTTCAGGTCAGTATTCATTACTAAACAATAAGGGAGAGACTGGGCAAAAATGGCATCCATGGCAGAGTTCCAAGGCGAAAACCAATGCTGACCAAAAAGAACAAAGGCTCGTCCTACTTTTGCAAAAAATACAAACATATAAATGATTCCAGAGACTTTTGAAAGAATATTATAGGGACTGCCGAGATGAAAGCTGAGCTTTTTGGAAGGTGTGTGTCTCGTTACATCTGGCGTAACGTGACACACAGTATTTCAGAAAAAGAACATCATACCAATAGTCAAACATGATGGTGGTAGTGTGATGGTCTTGAGCTGCTTTGCTCCTTCAGGACCTGGACAACTTTCTGTGATTGTTGGAACCATGAATTCTGAAGGAGAATGTTCAGCCAACAAGTTTGTGACCTCAAGGTGAAGCGCACTTGGTTTCTGCAGAAGGCTAATGATCCAAAACACACCAGAAAGTCAACTTCTGAATGGCTTGAAAAAAATAAATGGTTTTGGAGTGAACTAGTCAAAGTCCAGACTTGAATCCGATTGAAAAGCAGTGGCATGACCTTAAAGAGGCTGTTCATGCTCAAAAACCCTCAATTTTTGCTGAATTCAAGCGTGGGACGAAATATCTCCAGAGATGTGAAAGACTTATTCACAGTTATAGAAAAAGCTTGATTTCAGTTGTTGCTGCTGAGGATGGCCAAACTAGTAATTATGTTTAGGGGGCGATGACTTTTTCACTCAGGGTCAGGTAACTGAATAGTTTTTTTTCCTTAATGAATTAAATCATTTAAAAACAGCAATTTAAACTAACTTGGGTTATATTTGTCTGATATTTACATTTGTTTGATGATGTTAAAGTGGGGAAACTATGTAAAAATATAATATTCCTGTTGTCTCTTCAGTGCCATTGTCTCTAATCTGTACATCATGGGTGGCCTCACCACTGTCATTGCCCTTCATCCTAGCACTCTTCTGTCACACAACACACCTGACACCTTCCTCCACCTAATCCGTTCCATCCCCACATTGTGCCTATTCTGGTGTGTGAAGGTTGTTCCTCCAGGGGACAGTATTACACATACATACAGACAGAGTTTCACAACTATATCAGTAAACTGGAGTAACAGTCATATTTTTGCATAAAATAAAGAATATATGCAAGTGAATATTGTCATGTCTTTCTACATGTGTTGCTGCACTTTTTGCGTTTAAACATCTGTTGCTTAAAGGGTCCGAAACATCAATGCTATTCTACGGTATTTTGTATTGTGTTAGCAAGAAGCTAGCAGACCTTCCTAATGCAAAGTTATGCGGTTGTTTTATATACACCATGTGAAATTCTTCATTTTATGTTTAGTTTGACAGTAAACTTCAACTGGCAGTGGCAATAAACAGCTTGAGGCCTCTTCTTTGCAGAATTGATCACGAGTTGCCAAACTGTTGTGAAGTGAGTTGGGATTGCTGCCAGCATCTAGCATGCTTATCTAACATTTTTGCTGGCCAATCAAAGAAAACAAATTAATTAAAAAAAATTAAAAAAAACATCTGAGCAACGGCTTGTATCTCGAAACAAATTGCAAATCGGGTCACTCGTAAAGGAAGGTAGCACTTTATTTGGAAAACAGTCACAATTCCATACCTTGACTTTACGGACTTCATTGGCCTGGAACTCTGGAGTGCAGTTGTGGTGGATGAAGCCGATACCACCTGTTAACTTGAAGAGCATACAACTTTTGACGATTATACAATATTTCCAAGCTGATACACGTTGATCGTGGATACGACAACACACCCTCACTGGCCAAAACATTGTGGTAAACTGCACATTATGCAACACAAAAGCTGTGTCAAACAGTCTGCCTTTACACTCAATGCAGAAAAATGTTATCCATCCATCCATCTTTTATACCACTTATCCTCATTAGGGCCACGGGAGTGCTGGATCCTATCTCAGCTGACTTTGGGCAAGAGGCAGGATACACTCTGGACTGCCAATCACAGAGCACATATAGACAAACAACTAGTCACACTCACATTCACACCTAAGGACAATTTAGAGTCTTCATGAACCTAACATGCAGGTTCTGATAAAGTAGAAGGAAGCCTAAGTGCCTGGAGAAAAATCCAAACAAGCACAGGGAGAACATGCAAACTCCACACATGGAAGCCGGAGCCAGCAATCAAACCCCCGACCACAGAACTATGAGGTGTTGTAAAAGCAGAAAATTTGATATACCGGTAATTCTAGTCTTGATCCCATGAGATGATGCGGGCAGTCCTAATGTGTAAGGCAGTGAGTATACTTTTACTTTTATTAGTGTGAGAGTGTCTGGTGTCATGCTTACTGCCATAGCGATTGCCATGCTGGCCTCAGTGACTGTGTCCATAGGGGAGGAGACAAAGGGAGTTTTCATTGTGATTTGTTTGGTGAGCGCCGAGGTCAGGTCCTGGTGACAGAAGGAAACTTGATATGTGCACTTATATTACATGTACATACAATGAAATACTGTAGCATGTATGTGACTCTATGAATGGTTAGGCTAGATTTTTGTTATTAAAATGGATACATTAACCACTTCTTCTAACCCTAACCCTGGAAATCACTTGAACAGGTTCATACGGAATTAGAGAGATAACCCTCGTTTTTTTTAAACGAGTCTTTAAAGCACAGGGTGTTTTTCCTCTGAGGTCATACAATTTGTAATTTGACTTCTTTATACACTTTACACTTAAGAGTAAAACAAATTTAGTTGTAAAAAGAACTCAAATTACAAATTGTATGGCCATTCCACATCGAGCATTAAAAATCAAAGTTAAAAAAAGGATGCATGGGGTTGAATTGCAACTTCGTTATGTCATTCAAGGGGGAGAAGTAAAACTATAAAAACTGCAAAATGTGATGATTTTTTTATATAGCCTTTCTATATAGCAGATTTTCAGCAATGGTGGTTGGGTCTGGAACGTAGCCTATGTGATAAATAGGGCTATATTGTACAGTTAACTAAAGTTTTATGGTGGCAACAGTTGAACCCTGGAATAGATTTTCATTTCCATTATTTTCAACGGGAAATTTACAAATAGAAGCGTACAGGAAGGAGTTTGTGCCTGACAGAGGTTCCATTGTAGGTTGAGTTGAATCGATTCAATCGGTTACTTTTATTTCCACAAAGTGATTACTTATTTCATAAATTTGTTGTCTCAGGTTGTGTGCCCCCTAGAGGCAAGGAGACATCTTTAATGTATGGCATGCGATTGGAGAATTGATTGATCACCTCGCATACTGTCAAAGGCCGGCTAAATACAAAGCTCTGCTACAGTTTGTAATGAATCACTCACGATGAGACCTAGTGAGGGGATATTCGTAATCCTCCACTCCCTCTCAAACATCATTTCATACTCAGATTAATCCCACCACATTTGGATTAATCCGATTTGCTGTGTTGGTAAACAAAGATGCAACAACCATCCATCCCATCTCACCACTTGATCTGCAGTGAAGTCAATGTAGCCTGGCAGAATGAGGAAGTCACTGAAAGAAGGAACACAGGGAGTTTAGCTCTTAAGAGTCACCTATAGTGGAGCGCCAAAAGTGGAACACCTATAGTAGACAGTATTTTACTTTTATTAAGTCATATTATACCATGATTAAAATATTTTTGGACTTGAATGACAGTTAATAATGGTAAAATGCATCAAAACAATGCCGAGAGAGTTTTTACATTCTAACAGCATTTATGATGGCTTGAGCGTGGAACTAATTAATTCTCTACAGTTTTCAGTTCAGAACAGCCACAAAACTGTGACTGGACTTCTGGGAAGGTTTTAAAGGATCGTAACGCTTGTGTCTCCTTTCAAAGAATGTCGCTCCATGAGTAAGTAGCATGGATGCCTGATGACGACAAGACTAAAAACAGAAATGATACCCAAGACAGCATGCTGAAGCATGTGCCTTGGAGCTAGTGTTTTAAAAGGTGTGATTCATTTTTATTCATACTGACCAACTTAAGTCATAAAACAAACAGCAAAAAACAGTTGGCTGATTTAACATTTTAAGCTATTCATCAAGCAAAACTACTTCCCACTTCAGAATTAAAAAAATAGAAAGAAATCCCTCAATCACAGCTTTACAAGTGACGCATTTAGACTATGAAAATGTTACTGTGCATTACTCAGTAGCTTTAAAATGTCAAAGATGTAAACATCAGGTCAGCATCCACCATTGCTATTTTTACTGCATCAGTACGAAGGCTGTCGATGAAATATAACCAGACCCATATACGGCGGCTGAAATAGGTATTTAACACGTCACCATTTTTCACAAATATATTTACCAAGGTGCTATTGACATGAAAATTTCACCAGATGTTGGAAACAACCCAAGTAATCCATACATACAAAAAAAAGGAAAACAAATAAGATCAGAAATGAAGTTGTAATAATGTGAAATGACACAGGGAAAACGTATTGAACACCAACTGGTATTTATTTAATACTTTGTACAAAAGCTTTTGCTTGCAATGACAGCTTCAAGACGCCTCCTGTATGGAGAAACTAGTCACATGCATTGCTCTGGTGTGATTTTGACCCATTCCTCCACACAAGCAGTCTTCAAATCTTGAAAGTTCCATGGGCTTCTTTTATGGACCTTGAGTTTCAGTTCTTTCCATAGATTTTTGATTGGATTCAAGTCAGGTGATTGGCTGGGCCATTCGAGCAGCTTTATTTTCTTTCTTTGAAACCAATTGAGAGTTTCCTTGGCAGTATGTTTTGGATCATTATCCTGCTGAAATGTCCACCCTCGTTTCATTTTCATCATCCTCGTAGATGGTAGCAGATTTTTGTCAAGAATGTCTCGGTACTTTTTCCCATTCATCCTCTTCCTTCAATAATGTGAAGTTTAGCAGTACCATTTGCTGAAAAGCAGCACCACACCATCATGTTCCCACCTCCGAACTTCACTGTTAGTATGGTGTTTTTAGGGTGATGTGCAGTACCATTTCTCCTCCAAACGTGGTGTGCATTATGGCATCCAAACAGTTAAATTTTGCTCTCATCCGACCAGACTATATTCTCACAGTATTTAATTGTCTTGTCCAAATGTTGTTCAGCAAACCTTAAACGAGCTTTGACATGCTTTTTTTTTCAGCAATGGGGTCTTAAGCTCAGATATGCGCCTGGAAACAATGGCATCGTTATGTTTTGCAACAATTACTTTGCCATGGTCTTGAGACAGCTCTTTGCTCTTACCCATCATGAGATATGTCTAGACTCACACCGAGGCAATGAGACCTTTTTGTAGGCCATCAATTAGGACTGAACCATCTGATATTAATTTGCACTTACAAGGGGCTGGATTGCTGTTTGATTATTGATAGATTTTAGGTGCTGTCTTGGCTTTTCATGCCTTTTTGCACCTCTCTTTCTTCGTGTGTCATTTCACATTTTTACACACAACTTCATTTCTAAGCTTATTTGTTGCTACTTTCATTGAATGTGTGGATTACATGGGCTGTTTCCAACATCTGGTGAAATTTTCAGGTCAATAGCACCTTTGGAAATATATTTAGTGAGAAAAATGGTGATGTGTCAAATACTTATTGCAGCCGTTGTATCTAGGACCACTGTGTACAAATACTGTGGGAGCTCCAAAGTGGAACGCCTGGGCAGCTGTACAACTGAGACTTTGAGGGGGACAAAAAAGCCTTCTGCAAGACTTCAGCAAATCACGTAAGATTACAACGCATCTCCAAGATGACCTCCTCGACGGTGTTTTTGTTATTCTTTAGCTTTTCTGCAATGTTGATTTTGTGATGCCATCACACAAGGGTACTAATGATTGCAAAGATGAAAAATGTGATGACCATAAAACCTGCACTTGACTTAACTGTTATCCAGGTGTAAAAGTACAGTGAGACGTTGATTTACGATTTCACTTCGTTCCTAGCCAAGCCCGTAACTCAATTTACTCATGTATCAACACAACTGTCCCCGTTAAAATGATTTGAAATTATTCCAACACACAAAAAGCCACCTAAATTTGTATTTGTATGTATTTTAAGAAAGAAAAACAACACTTTATCGAACATATTAATGTACAAATATAATAAAATTTAATGAGAGACTGTAGAGATAAACTGTACTATTCGTGTGCTAACCTTTAAAAGGTACCATGCCATCAAAATTTACTTGTATTTATAATCTTTGATTTCCTTTTATCAGGTTTGGAAGAAAATTTGGGTTGAAAATGCCCTGGATGCCCCTTTTCAAGCTATTCTAGTTGAGTCTTTTTCACCTGGCAGTTGAGATGGCCATACTTCTCATTAATATTCAACATGTAAATAAGATTTGCACTGATTGGATTGTTGATCTCAACTTAAATAGGGAAAATAGCTTTGCACTGATGGGCCGTTGGTGATATCTCGGCGGCCAAGCGTTCAGAGCCACCTTGTGTTTGGATCATTCGATGTGGTGTCTCACTATCATCGTGAAGGTTGGTCCAAGAAGGCAACCTGGATAGACGCTTTCTTTTGAGCGCATGCATTACTGAAGAGTACTGGAATTTGAAGACAGTTGAAACTGATTCAGACAATGTTTTTTTAAGAAGTGACAAAGTATACTTGCTTGTGTATGGTTTGTGGGGCGGTTGTCATTGGGTATTTGTGTTAGACTGTTTGTTCCGACAGATAAATGGCTGAAAGTGCATTGAAGACGTTTACGGTCCGTTTTTTTCCCCCCCTTTTACTTGAGAAGTTTTCTCGTAATTCAGATTTTGGCTTGCTGCACAAGTAAAAAAGTACACTTAATAATAGTATAGATATAAATAGCGCCTCTCAAGGGACATAAGGATGCTAAACAATCGATCCATTTTCTATACCACTCATTCACTCGGTTCACGGGTGAGCTGGAGCCTATCCCTGCTAATTTGACATACACGATCCTGGAAGAGATGGATTAGTTCTTATGGGAAATTAGTTTTCAATACAGGATAAATGTCATGATTGCCAGAGGACCATAGCACTCACTAAGCATGCTATGAGAATAATCTCTTAGATAGATAGTGTAGGCTGCCCCTGTTACTTTGGGATTGTTATGCTGTAATAGTCATCAATGCAACTTCTTGGGGCATTTTGACTAAGCGTGTCTCACAAGGAGCATTTAGCTGCCTCAGGTTTCATTGCGGTTCATCCCAAACGTTTGCAGTTGTTCAGGTGAGGGCTCAATCAAGGCACACACCAACTCATGCCTCTATGGACCTTGTCAAGCGCACTTGGGCAGAAAGTGCTTTCCTCTATCTGTTTTCACTAAATTAGTTAATTTACAAATGACGATGTAGCAGAAGCGCGACCGACAAGGCTTAAGAACCTACTTGTATGCGAGTCCATCTCCTCCGTTTACCAACTGTTGTCCCGTCATTCCGTCCTCTGGGAGGTTATCGCCGGTCTGTCGGATCATAAGGTATTCTGCCATGAGATCCAATGGCACCTTCACGGTCCTCTACTCTTGTAATTTACACACACACAAATATATATACTGCAATTATAAAAACGGAGAGGCTATGTCAATGACTCTAGATAGACGGCACGGGCAAACACCTATTAGTTTCTTCTTGCCCCCTTAGCAGTGAACGCGGACCAAGTTTCAGGAGTAAACATGAAGAAGCGTGGAGAACAAGCTCAACTCACTCCACCATGTGCTTCCTGTCTGACAGTTCGCAGTGACGTCACATCCGCCCCACTGCGTCCATTCAAAACCCAGAGTCACCACGCGTTATTCCCGTGAAAGAAATCAAGGCTTTGCGATCAATATACTAAACAAGAAATGTAACAAAAAGCATATAACGAACATTTTTCATGACAAAAAGAGATTCTCAGAGGCAAGTTTGACCGGAACAGTCACTGAGAGCAGGGGTTCTCAAACCAGTCGTGGGTCAGAAAAATAATTGGCAATTAATCATCATGTATCATTAAAAAAGTGCATGTACAGGGTACATATGGGGATGTGAGCCCAATAGCATAATTTCCCACGTAATTTTTACCGCACTGTCAAAACATCAATCAAAAATATCAAAGTACAATGTGAAGAAATGGTTACAGGTTGGGCAGTCTATTAATTTTAGTTTATGTTTTTGGGTTTATTGTAGTGTACCTTTTTGTTTTTTGATAGGTTGTGTCTATGTTGTAAGTTATTGATATTTATGTCGTGTTAAATATATTTCAAAGTTAATTTTTAAAAAAGTTGCTTAAAAAAAATACCAATGTACTTGCTAAAAATTATATTTTACATGTTTTGTCTTTGTAGAGTTTTAGTCACCCAAGTCATGGTAATCCACAAAGCTTGAATCGAGCCAACTCGAGTAAACTCTGGAATGATGATGTACTCTCACATCTGAATAGAACATTTCTGTTGTGTATTCGTGCGTGTTTTTAAAATGATTTTCTATATAGTTTAAATAAGTTTGTCTGTTTTTTTAAGGTAGGCTGCTCTGCAATCTGGGTCAGCATCCCTGCGCTGTCTGTAGTTTAGAGGCTCTGATTTTCAGCAGCACTTAAGCTTTCGATATCATTTTAAAAAAGAAAGTCATTTGGTTACAATATTGAAACAGCAAATAAGTCTTTTTTGGTAACTTATTACATATTTGTTTATTTAGGGGAAAGGGATTACTGGTGCTAATGAATGTCACTGGTGTTACTAACCAGAAAAGCAACACCAGTGACAAATCTACAGACAAAATGGATTATTCAAAATGGTGGACATTGCAGGCAAAACCATACTTTTTAATTCATAAATATACCAGCTAATCATGTAGTTTGATCAAATATCTTAATGACATTTCCTTTCCCCTTACAATAAACCCCGTAACACATCTTAAATCCTCACATGAAATTTCTAGTTAATCCTTAAAATTGTCAACATATCAAGACAAGGTGCCGATTTACCATGTGCGTTTCAAAATGGACACGCCTCCAATGATCTCTTGCCCCAAGATTATATTTGCAGGGATTCAGCAGTTTTAAATAAACGTTTTTACAAATAGTAACACCAGTGACATGAAATCAAGGCACAGCTATTTTTTTGTAAAATTATTCATTCCTTTTTAAAACAAAAATACTTTGTATCATGATCTTTAAAACAGGAGAAAAGCATTCATTTAAATTTGAAATAATTAATGAAACCGTGACTACTTATCTGAGGGACATGCCAAATTCATGGCAGTAGCCACACTCTTCACACTATATTTTAAAAAATACGGTTTGACACAGCAGCTGCTTGGATGCAAAGGAAGGTACAGAAGGTTAAGAAAGGAAGGTAAAGGTAGCTCAGAAGATTCTGGGGGGCAGCCTCCCCAACATTACAGACATCTTCACCAGCAGGTGCAGAAAGAGGGCTCTCTGCATCATCACTCCCTCTCCTTCATCCGCTCCCCTCAGGCAGGAGACTACGGAGCATCTGATGTACGACCACTTGGCTCAGGAACAGCTTTACGGAAACTGTTAAGACTGTGAACTCGAACAGTCCTCTGTAGTCCTGACATCAGCCGCCCAATGCCTATTCATTCCTGCACGATGACGTTTACAAGGACCCTGGAAAATGGAAACATTTGTATTTCCGCTGCATCCAAATCCTTGCTGCATTTGCACCTTTGCACACATTCACAACTGCAAATATTTTTCTCTTTTTTATCTTTATGATGTAAATTGCATTTTTACCTAAGTATGGTACTGTTTTAATTGAAAAATAGACTAAAATGTGGTATAAATATTATTCTGTGTCAAAACGTCATCATACTGTGTGAATTATGCTGCTGACAGACAAGCGAACGTTATACAAAACTGTGTCCATTAAAAACAAACATTTTGAATATGTAAAAATGTTATTTTAATGTAATTCATTATAAATATCTAATTAAAAACAAACAAATGTATTCAAGTTTATTTACAACCCCAATTCCAATGAAGTTGGGACGTTATGTTAAACATAAATAAAAACAGAATACAATGATTTGCAAATCATGTTCGACCTGTATTTAATTGAATAGACTACAAAGACAAGATATTTAATGTTCAACGTGATAAACTTTGTTTTTAGCAAATAACCATTAACTTAGAATTTTATGGCTGCAACACGTTCCAAAAAAGATGGGACAGGGTCATGTTTACCACTGTGTTACATCACCTTTTCTTTTAACAACATTCAATAAACGTTTGGGAACTGAGGACACTAATTGTTGAAGGTTTGTAGGTGGAATTCTTTCCCATTCTTGCTTGATGTACAGCTTCAGCTGTTCAACAGTCCGGGATCTCCGTTGTCATATTTTACGCTTCATAATGGGCCACACATTTTCAATGGGAGACAGGTCTGGACTGCACAGGCCAGTCTAGTACCCGCACTCTTTTACTACAAAGCCACGCTGTTGTAACACGTGCAGAATGTGGTTGGCCTTGTCTTGTTGAAACAAGCAGGGGCGTCCATGAAAAAGATGTTGCTTGGATGGCAGCATATGTTTCTCCAAAACCTGTATGTACCTTTCAGCATTAATGGTGCCTTCACAGATATTTAAGTTACCCATGCCATTGGCACTAACACAGCCCCATACCATCACAGATGCTGGGTTTTGAACTTTGAATCCATAACATTCCAGATGGTTCTTTTCCTCTTTGGCCCGGAGGACACAACGTCCACAATTTCCAAAAACAATTTGAAATGTGGACTTGTCGGACCACAGAACATTTTTACACTTTGTATCAGTCCATTTTAGATGAGCTCGGGCTCAGAGAAGCCGGCGGCGTTTCTGGGTGTTGTTGATAAATGGCTTTTGCTTTGTAAAAGACTGGTTGTCTGAAGTGTTCCTGAGCCCATGTGGTGATATCCTTTACACATTGATGTCGGTTTTTGATGCAGTGCCGCCTGAGGGATCGAAGGTCACGGGCATTCAATGTTGGTTTTTGGCCTTGCCGCTTACATGCAGTGATTTTTCCAGATTATCTGAACCTTTTGATGATATTATGGACTATAGATGATGAAATCCCCAAATTCCTTGCAATTGTACATTGAGGAACATTGTCCTTAAACTGTTCGACTATTTTCTCTCGCCCATCTTTGCTTGTGAATGAATGAGCAACTCAGGAAAGCTCCTTTTATACCCAATCATGGCATCCACCTGTTCCCAATTAGCCTGTTCACCTTTGGGATGTTCCAAACAGGTCTTTGATTCCTCAACTTTCTCAGTCTTTTTTGCCACCTGTCCCAGCTTTTTTGTAACATGTTGCAGCCATAAAATTTTAAGTTTATGATTTGCTAAAAACAATCAGTTTGAACATTAAATATTTTGTCTTTGTAGTGTATTCAATTGAATATAGTTTGAACATGATATGCAAATCATTGTATTTGTGTTGTGTGTTTAACACAACGTCCCAACTTCATTGGAATTGGGGTTGTACTATTTCTCATATTGTTTACAGTAAATCAATTTCTCAATTATTCAATGAGAAAAAAAAAGTAACCAATTTTATGAAGACCCCCCCACACACACACACAAGTGGGATGCCCCATTAAACTTGTTCATATAAATGCCTGCTTTTCCTTCACATGGTCTTTATTGTGGGCTGGAAGTGGGTCACAACAAAGTCTGACTGAGCAGCTAATTCCGTCTTGGCACAGCAGGACATTATTGGTTATGAGGTAACTTTGGCTCTCTGTGTAAATTAGATACCAGTGTGAAAAATGTCATAGGTCACCCAGGCTTCTTACACACTTTCATTCTGCTGTTTGAACTGTGCACACGACATGTAGTGTAATGAACACAAAAGACAAGGTTTCAGTTTTAAAAACTCTTTCAGTAACTATTTTCTGTATTAATGTACAACCTTTGAAAATTACAGCACTTTTTGGTAGCTTTTTCTTTATTCCATTTTTTTTTTAATGATCTATCAACAGACATGTTTTTTTTCCAGAAGAAGAAATGTGAATAATGTGAGCGAGGAAGAGAAGAAAAACCAAGCCCCAAAATAATGACATGGTGGTGATCAATGCTAAGAGGGGACAGGATACAAATGAGGAGAGAGGAACACAATTAATGTGTAGCGGAGTGAATGCATTATGAACGTTTGTGTGATGTCAGTGGGCTGTGCTGTTGTAAAAGTAGATGAAATGACTATAGTGATGATCTGCCATGGTCAGTTAATGGAACAAAGGCCAGACTTTAACTGGGTCAAACATCAAACTTGCAAACACAGTTGGGAACCTTTTTCCTTTCATGAGGTTCTCTGAGAGCAAACAGTAAATTTAGGGCAAAATACATGATATGAGCAAACAAATTATTGTTACTAAGTGAAGAGGTCTTTCCCCAAAATGAGATAAATGTCCATTTAAAGAAAAGAAAAACATCCATATGGAAAGAAGAAAATGTTGCCATGTCATTCTTTCGTATACTTCTTGGAAATGTTCTGACTGAGTCATTTAATTGTTTTAGCACCTCAGAACTGTGAGGCAGATGTGCTAACCACTTATGCGCCACGCTGCCCTGAAGTTCTAACAGGATAAAATTAATGTTTGTTAAATTTGCAGGTCAGGGTATTTTGTTATTTTTCTCAGAATACTCTTATTTTAATTTCTAGCATTTTGAAAAAGAACTTAATATATTTTGAGCAATTTTAGGTTTAATTTTTGGGCGTTTATCTAACACTATATCTCAGGTTTTATTTTGTTCGTAGACTTAGATGGCAGGCCAGATCAAATGCCACACATCTCTAGTTTGCCCACCCCGGGTTTAAAGGAACATTAGCAGAATGGCAGGCCAGATCAAATGCTACACATCTGTAGTTTGCCCAATCCGGGTTTAAAGGAACATTAGCAGACTGTATGTAAGAGTGAATTAGTTTCTCTAAAATCATAACTATCAGCTTTTTACTGGCAGTTGTTGTCAAAACAAGTCAGATTTGGCAATAACAAAAGGAAAAAAAATCACATGGAAGTGCGTTTATTGTGGCCAAAAACAAAACAAAAAAACCTACACACATTCATCTTCGGTATCTTCTGTATGTGAGCACGCATCATGCACATGGAAATGCTGCATTCGGTCCAAGTTATGTAAAGGAGGATGCAGATATTTTTGACTACTGTACTTATAAATTAAATTAGCCAACTAACTGAAAACACAAATACATGTAATATGTAAATGTGAGATACAACTGCCCCACTAGGCCTCATTGTCTTAGTATTAGTAGCAAAATCTTTGAGAAAACTAGGACTAGAGTTGACCTTTTCTCAGTTTTTGGTGATGGTTTTAAGTGTTACCAGTATGATGCTGGACAGTATCAAGAGATATTTGAGACACAGATTTGATTTCAATGATGTGCTCTGAGCATAAGAGTCAAATCAGATAACGATATTGAACCCAAAACACGGTGAAACAGCATGAGTATGACGAGAGGGGGATACAATCGTGCCATTTCGTGACGCTGCAGCATTTTAGGAGTGAGATAAGGGAAGAGACAGAAACAGGAAGGGGTTGGGGAAAGACAAAAAAAAAGCTAGTGAGTGTTGACTAGGAAAAAGGATGCCCGCGTGACTGTGGGTCACGGAAGTTGGCAACAGTGGGAGGCGGGGGGCGGGGTAAGTAAGAAAGGGTAGGTAGGAAGGAAGGAGATGCTGGTGCTCTGCAGTCTAAATGGCGCTTCAGGTGTCGTGGAAATCCTTCAGCAGCGTGCGTCGCCTCTGCTCAGCAATGTGCATCTGATTCTCCAGCTCCTGTTCACATGGACAAAAGAAGGCTCAAAACCTTCCCAGAGGCTGGATTTACAAAAGAAGCCTCAAGTTACAGTGCTACCTTCACTTACAAGTTCAATTCGTTCCATGACCAAGCTTGTGTCTTTATTTTCTTGTATATCTAATACATTTTCCCCATAGAAATTAATTGAAATGCCATTAATCCATTTCAGCACCCCCCCCCCCCAAAAAAAAACTCCAATGTTTTTTGTAACTTATGTATTTTTAATAAAGAAAAAAAGCACTCGTATTCAAATTAGGGCTACAATTGGTAAATCTGTCGATTATGTTTTTTTGGTTAATCGATGAATCCGGAGACAGCTCTTAAAAAAAACCTGCCGCCATCACACCGTGGTGTGCTCTCTCTGCTCAGAGCTCTATGAGACAATAGATAGAACTCATGCCATCATAACCGCCATGTCAATGAGTTGCCTGGAAAAATAAGTGTAGCCTACACTTTCATTTCAATATGACAGGGGTACGTATAACTGCATACATGTACAGTTGTGCTCATAAGCTTACATTCCCTGGCAGAATTTGTGAAATATTAAAAAAAATAATAATTTTTTTAATATGACTGATGACTGAACAACAACCATCATTAATTTCTTTATGGTTATGTTTTGTTTAATGATAATGCATTTCTGAAATGGTTGACCGTTTAATTTGAATCCCATTAAAATAAAATTAAATGTGTTTCGCCTGGTCCTTCATTTTTTCTTGAAAGAATTGTACCCATCTTACAAATTCTTCCTGGGTAATCAAACATGAGCACAACTGTGTGTTTTCTAATTTACTAAATAAAAGTAGGGCTGTGAATTTCAAAATAAGAGCAATTAGAAAAAGGATTATGTGTTCAAATAAAGTGCTTAACTTCAGAATAATTCTTTGAAAAACACAACAAAATACAGATAATACTTCATGTTTTGATCATATGAGTAGAAGCAAAATCATGCACTGTAAAAATGCATTACACATAAGTAGAAGGGTTTTTCAGAATTTTTAGGTAAACTTTGGGGGTGCGTATTATATATGAGTGCACATTATACACGAGAAATTACGGTATAACTGCAAACAGAACAGTATCTCGGCATATTTATGCACTCTTCATTAATGCCCGAACCCCCGGCGGGCTTCTGGCAAACAGCCGAAGCGCCTGAATAAAGTTATGAAACATCAACTTGATCTTAACATAATTTAAAACTTTTCCTTTAATTACAGTTCTGTGAAAAAGCTGTGAGAATTGTTGGCATGTATGTAAGATGTGTGAGCTTAGCTGTAAGACGTTTATCTATAAAGTAGACTACACACCGATCTGATCGGCTTGATCGGTATAGGCCGATAATTAGCATTTTATGCTGATCGGCTTTAATGTCATAATTCGCCGAGCCGATCAATGCTCCGCAAAAGACATTTACTCCGCGTCGCCATCGTGTACAGTATATCTGAATGCAAAAGTTAGTTTAGTTTTAGCCTTGTCGTATGTCTTTGACGTAGTACTGTAAATATCTGACCGCCAATAGTTATTAAAAAAAAAAAAAACATGTCGGCGGTGTGGGACAGACAACACGTAATGCCTAGATCAGACTACAAGACAAATTTGGTCTTTCACGATTCCACTGTGTCAGACTACTGCAATAAAATCTTGTATTCCGCTACCACCGCATCCCGTCTTTTACAATCACTGGGCTTTATATCTTGTCAACTCAAACGCGACCGGATACACTCGTTACCACGGCGACGACAACAACCATGGATCGCGCTGTGTGTATTTTAAGAACAAGATTGAGAAAAACGTTTGGTGGTGGTCACCGGTGCTCGGCAAAGGACTTTCATTCAAGGATTGCTGGAGGTATGTTCACATACGTTTAATAGGATACAGCTCGCAAGTAGGCAACAAAATGTTATGTAGCCTAGCAAGCTAGTGCTAGCACTAACGATTGTACTTGCGTAAACATGCCGGCGGTCTGTCGAATCATGCTCTAATGTTTTGGTGTGTGTGTGAAGTAATTTAATTACAATAAAATAATTTAATTACAGTAAGTTAGCACCCATTATTACTGTCATGTTGTAATGTTGATTCGACCTGACTGATTAGAATACATGACCTGACTGACTAGAGAATACTTTTGAAGACACTCAGTATATAGTACCGAAGTATATAGTACCCAAGTATATACAGTAAATGAACAAGTCATTTAAATAGACACATTGCTCAAACTTCTGATCAAATCGGTGATCGGTTATTGTTTTTTTTTTTTAAACTCGCTGATCGGTCCCAAAAATCCTGATCGTGTAAAGCCTACTATAAAGGGTACGTACAGTGTTCTGCTAACTGTTCACCAGATTTCTTGAGGAGGAATCTATCCTGTTATTCATTGAAAACTTCCCTATTCCCTGTTTTTGGAGCTCTTTCTGAAACGTCCTAAAATGTCTAACAGAAAAGCAGCAAATCTCTGGATTCATTTTCATAAGGGTAATGTTGCAAGATGTGTTTGAAATTATTGTTTTTTAATCATAGTTTGTGGCATATTTACAGTTTGAACTATTAATATAGGCTATTATAAACATTAGTTTTTTTTGCTATTCATGATAGGGCTTGGTTCCTATTACTGTATAAATGAAAAATCCCATCTTACCCCCCTGTCACTGGCACTGATATCCACCTCGCCTCCCACAACTGCCCTCTCGTAGCTGTCTACCCGCTCCACCTTCCACGACAAGTTCTCGATCTCTGCCTCCAGCTGAGCCTGCTGGTACTCAAACTGCAAGCACAGGAAAACAAAATCAATATACACTTGAACTTTTGTCTCACTTTCTCCATTTGCCCACTCTCAAAATACATCATAGCAGGTGTTATTGCTATTGTTCTCTTTTTTTCTCTGTCACTTCTCTATCTTAATACGAGGTGTTCTGATTGTTATTGTTGTCTTTTGATATTGCTTTTTGTTGTCACTTAAAGCTGTGTTCCTTCTCAAAATGCATCCGAGCAGGTGTCACTTTTCTGTCTGTATCCTCTGAAAACAAAGTATAAGTTGCTCTTATTTCTTTAGTTTTTTTAAATTTCTTTTTGTTGTCCCATCTCTCTGTCACCTCTTCTTACTGTTGTTGTCCGCTGATATACATTGTTTCCCCCCACCTTTCTCTGCCTGTCCTTTCTCAAAATACATCTTAGCATTTATTATTGCTATTGCCTTTTTTTTGGTCATATCTTTTCTCTTGGTCTGTCTTCTTCTTTTCCTTTCAGCTTGTCCCGTTAGGGGTCGGCACAGCGTGTCATCCTTTTCCATGTAAGACTATCTCCTGGATCCTCCTCTCTAACACCAACAGCCCCCATGTCTTCCATCAACCGTCTTTTTGGTCTTCCTCTGGCTCTCTTGCCTGGCAGCTCCATCATCATCATCCTTCTACCAATATATTCACTATTTCTCCTCTGGACGTGTCCAAACCATCGAAGTTTGCTCTCTCTAACTTTGTCTCCAAAACATCTAACCTTGCCTGTCCCTCAGATGTGCTCATTTCTAATTTTATCCAACCTGGTCACTCCTAGAGCGAACCTCAACATCTTAATTTCCACCACCTCCAACTCTGCTTCCTGTTGTCTCCACAGTGCCACTGTCTCTAATCCGTACATTATGGCTGGCCTCGCCACTGACTTAGAAACTTTGCCCTTCATCCTAGCAGAGACTCTTCTGTGACATAACACACCTGACACCTTCCTCCACCCGTTCCAACCTGCTTGGACCCGTTTCTTCACTTCCCGACCACACTCACCATTGCTCTGGACGGTTGACCCCAAGTATTTAAAGTCCTCCACCCTTGCAATCTCTTCTCCCTGTAGAGCCTCACTTTTCCCCCTCCACCCCTCTCATTCATGCACATATATTCTGTCTTACTTTGGCTAATCTTCATTCCTCTCCTTTCCAGTGCATGCCTCCATCTTTCTAACTGTTCCTCCACCACCTCCCTGCTTTCACTGCAGATCGCAATGTCATCTGCTAACATCATGGTCCAGGGGGATTCCCGTCTAACCTCATCTGTCAGCCTATCCATCACCACTGCAAACAGGAAGGGGCTCAGGGCTGATCCCTGATGCAGTCCCACCTCCACCTTAAACTCCTCTGTCACACCTACAGCACACCTCACCACTGTTCTGCTGCCCTCATTCATGTCCTGTATTATTCTAACATACTTCTCCGTCACTCCAGACTTCCACATGCAGTACCACAGTTCCTCTCTGGGTAGTCTGTCATATGCTTTCTCTAGATCCACAAAGACACAATGTAGCACCTTCTGACCTTCTCTGTACTTTTCCATCAACATCCTCAAGCCA
Source organism: Phyllopteryx taeniolatus (assembly GCF_024500385.1). Lineage (NCBI taxonomy): Eukaryota > Metazoa > Chordata > Actinopteri > Syngnathiformes > Syngnathidae > Phyllopteryx > Phyllopteryx taeniolatus. Next base: position 21,252,649 of record NC_084502.1, on the reverse strand, counting down.
AATAATGCATCTGTGGTACTCTTTCCAGGCATGAAACCGTACTGTTGCTCGCAAATACTCACTTCTGTCTTGAGTCTAGCCGCCACTACTCTTTCCCATAACTTAATTGTGTGGCTCATCAACTTTATTCCGCTAAAGTTCCCACATCTCTGGACATCACCCTTGTTCTTAAAAATGTGCACCGGCACACCTTTCCTCCATTCCTCAGGCATCTTCTCACGCACTAGAATTCTATTGAACAAGCTGGTCAAAAACTCCACAGCCACCTCTCCTGGATGCTTCCATACTGCCACAGGAATGTCATAAGGACCAACTGCCTTTCCATTTTTCATCCTCTTTAATGCCTTTCCAACTTCCCCCTTACTAATCATTGCCACTTCCTGGTCCACCACACATGGCTGCTCTACTCTTCCTTCTCTCTCCTTTTCTTCTTCTTCAACTCCTCAAAGTATTCTTTCCATCTATTCAGCACACTACTGGCACCAGTTTGGCCTTTGCCACCTCTACCTTTGCCCTATGTCGCATCTCAGTGTATTCCTTTCTCCTCTCTTCGGTCCTCTCAGTGTCCTGTTCCCAATTAACCTGTTCACCTGTCCCAATTAACCTCTTCACCTGTGGGATGTTCCAAACAGGTGTTTGATGAGCATCCCTCAACTTTCTCAGTCTTTTTTGCCATCTGTCCCAGCTTTTTTGGAACGTGTTGCAGCCATAAAATTCTAAGTTAATGATTATTTGCTTAAAACAATAAAGATCTGTTTGAACATTTCATATCTTGTCTTTGTAGTGTATTCAATTAAATATAGGTTGAACAAGATTTGCAAATCATTGTATTCTGTTTTTATTTATGTTTAACACAGCGTCCCAACTTCATTGGAATTGGGGTTGTAAGATAGACTCGGCTGTTGTACGGCAAATCTGTTGGCACAATACCAATGTCACCCATAGTGCATAACTAAGAAGCCTACCAGGACAGGTTTATTTAAAAAATAAACAATTAAAAATAAAATAATAAAAAATAAAAAAACGAAGCACATTAAAACTCGATACAGAAACAAAAATAAGAAAGTGCAGAGACTATAGCAACTTCCTCACTTAGGTTTTTTCTTGGTCAAGGACACTGAACCAGGCAACAAGAGGACATTTACTCACCAATTTTTTGCGTGGGCCGGACATGTAATAGGCGTAGGGATACGTATACTGCAGTGTGTAGCGACACTGGAAGCAAAAAGACAAAACACATGAGAAGTCAGTGAGACACTGGATATATAACAGAAATTGGAAATAAAAACATTACCTGCAAACTACTGGCGCAAAAAGGTTGTTTGACTTGTTTGTAGAAGCACTATACACAACCCTGAACAGTTACGTTAGGACTGACGCTAGCACTAACACGACATGACAAAGTAGGTGACGCGGGCTTCCCATGAGATGATATACTCCTTATGATTAGCCAATATAACGTCCAAATGATTTTTAAGGTGGTACATCTAAAGTGTATCCTGTCTCTTGCCCGAAGTCAGCTGGAATAGGCTCCAACTTGCCCATAATGAGTACAAGCGGTACAGAAAATGGATGGTTGGATGTTTTAAGGTTCAATTCCATAATGTGACTGGTACTTTAAATCATGGGTGGGATCATTTATCCAGCCATCCATTTTCTTTACCGCTTACCCTCACTAGGGTTGCGGGCCGCTGGAGCCCATCCCATCTACCTTCGGGCGGGAGGCGGGGCACACCCCGAACCGGTCGCCAGCCAATTGCAGGGCACACAGAAACAAACAACCATTCGCGCCCACACTCACACCCACGGGCAATCTTGAGTCCGCAATCAACCTACCACGCATGTTTTGGGGATGTGGGAGGAAACCGGAGTGCCCGGAGAAAACCCACCCAGGCACGGGGAGAACATGCAAACTCCACACAGGCAGGGCCGGGATTTGAACCCCAGTCCCCAGAACTGTGAGGCAGATGTGCTAACCAGTCGGCCACCGTGCCGACCTGGGTGGGAAAATTTTGGTTTAAATAATGGCAATCAGACATAATACAAAACAAAATAAAAAATTATACTCTGGCAATGATGAAATACTTAGCATTATATATTATGAGCATTTGTGGGTCAAGTGCTTTGGGACATTTTATAACAGTACCTCATAAGTTTTATTTGTCTGCAGAATTGCATGGCGAGCTACATCAACTATTTAAAGTGGTGTGGAAAAAGTCTTTGTCCTCTTCCTGATTTATTATTTTATGCACAATAGATTTTATTTCACTATATTTTATTGTCACACTTAAATGTTTCCCATCGTCAAACAATTTTAAATATTCGTCAAAGACGACAAGTTAACACAAATGAAGGTTTTTATTATTAAAGGAGGAAAAAAAATCCAAACCTACATGGCCCTTCGTGAAAAAGTGATTGCCCCCTAAACCTAATAAAAGGTTGGGCCACCCTTAGCAGCAACAACTGCAATCAAGCGTTTGCGATAACTTGCAATGAGTCTCTTAAAGCGCTGTGGAGGAATTTTGGCCCACTGATCTTTGCAGAATTGTTGTAATTCAGCCACATTGGAGGGTTTTCGAGCATGAACCGCCTTTTTAAGGTCATGCCACAGCCTCTCAAAAGGATTCAGGTCTTTGACTAGGCCACTCCAAAGTCTAAATTTTATGTTTCTTCAGCCATTCAGAGGTGTACTTGCTGGTGTGTTTTGAATCATCCTAATGCAGAACCCAAGTGCGTTTCAGCTTGAAGTCACAAACAGATGGCTCCTCCTTCAGGATTTTTTGGTAGACAGCAGAATTCATCATATAACATCAAGTCTTCCAGGTCCTGAAGTAGCAAAACAGCCCCCATCACACTACCACCAACCATATTTTACTGCTGGTATGATGTTCTTTTTCTGAAATGGGGTGTTACTTTTACACCAGATGTAACGGGACACACAGCTTCCAAAAAGTTTAACTTTTGTCTTGTCACACCACAGAGTATTTTCCTGAATATCTTGGGGATCATCAAGATGTATTATGGCAAAATTGGGACGAGACTTAATGTTCTTTCTGCTCAGCAGTGGTTTTCATCTTGGAACATTTCCAGGTCTTTTGTGCCCAGTCTCTTTCTTATGGTGGAGTTATGAACACTGACCTTAACTGAGGCAAGTGAGGCCTACAGTTCTTTGGATGTTGTTGTGGCGTCTTTTGTCACCTCTGCACTCCTGGGGTAATTTTGGCCGCCGGCCACTCCTTGGAAGGTTCACCGCTGTTCTACGTTTTCGCCATTTGTGGATAATGGCTCTGTGGTTCGCTGGAGTCCAAAAGCTTTAGAAATGGCTTTATAACCTTTTCCACACTGCTAGAGCTCAATTACCTTTTTTCCCCTCATTTATTCCTGAATTTCTTTAGATCTCGGCATGATTTCTACCTTTTGACAATAATTTGGTCTACTTTGTCAGCTAGGTTCTATTTAAGTGATTTCTGTGGTGTGGCAGAATCAGGCCTGGGTGTGGCTAGAGAAACTGAACTCAGGTATGATGAACCGGAGTTATGGTGTAGGTTTGGATTTTTATTTTCTCACTTAATAAAAAACATTTAAAAACTGCATTGTGTCTTTGTGTTGTCTTTGGCTAATTAAATTTGTTTGATGATCTGAAACATTTAAGTGTAATAAACATGCAAAAGAATAAGGAATCAGGAAGGGAGCAAACACTTTTTTACACCACTATATACATCACCCACAAGCAGCAGGTTCCCCACCTCTGCTTTAAATAAGTATTGAAGATTCAAGGACATTTCAAGACTGAATTGATTAAACAATATCAACTATTTTAATTCCAGTATTTTAGCAGTCAAGCTTACTGGTCTTCTGATTTTAACAGGATATTTAATTGTGTGTAAATTAAATCTGCTGAAACCTGGATTTTGAACATGAACCTTTGTCCATCTGTTAAACCCAAAATAAACGAAAAACACCTTGGCTAAAAGCTTTGCCGCGTTATGAAGATACTGCCAGTCAATCCAGGTTCCCAGGTTGTTCATCACTCTCTCCTGGATCTTCTCCTGGATCCTCTGGTATGTCTGAGCCTCCAGCTGCAGAGACTTGTTATGGTTCTCCCACTGGTGCAGAAAACACATTGAAAACAATTGTTATCGATCACAATGTATCCCACTGGACATCTAGAGAATTTTCTTTGCATTTAAATATTGGTAAACTGCCGATCAACATAATCCAAGTGCGGTTGTTGTACCTAGTGAGGAAGTTGGTCAATCATAGTTTGTAAATCATTTGACAAAACTTGAATCGACATATAAAAATTAATGACAGTTGTTGGGCTCTCAACAAAACGTGTTCTGTACTAAATTCCGATGAATGTGATCATTTGAGCAAAAACTCAACTTTACATATTTTCCTGTAAGTAACCGATGAGTAGTTTAATACTTGAGAGCAATATGCAGTCTCATATATTGTACATTATATTAAATAAACATCAGCAATTATTCAGCGATTAAAATATACATTGTTTATATAATCACTCATTCACTCACTGCTTCCTCCCCTGCTCTAAGTGCTCACCCTCTCAAAGTAGAAGAGGTATTTCTTGAGAGCCTCTCTGGCCTGAGCCTGCTGGCTCTGGTTGACTATATCGGGGTTTTCTTTGTAACGGCTGCACTCGTAGTATTCACTGCCGTGAGTCTTCCAGTCACCAAGACACATCCAGCAGAAGTCTGAAAATAAAAAAAGTTAGGTCATGGGCATCATTCATTACACAATTTTCAGGCTAGTTTTGAGCACAGGCCTACGTGGTTGGACTAATACATTAATAAAATAGTTTCCAAAGGAGGTATGTTCCACATTTGAATATTACGTTTGGGAAGACGGTATCATTCACATCCAGTAATTCAGTCACTCCTTCTCCGTTATTTCCCTGGCCTCCCTTAAAACCTGCTCAGTTTCATTTATACACTTTGCTCCCTGTCGACTGTAGCGACTACAAAAAAGACCGAACTGTGCACAGCCAAATCTTGACCACCTTCACGACGACTAGAACACGCTCATTGCTGCCAAATCTTCCTATTACCCCAACCTTATCTACTCTGGCACAGGAAAAAAAGTCCTCTTCTCAACAATCAAACACCTACTTCAGCCTTCAAAAATCCTCCCTCCTCCTAAATTTCTGCTTGAATAGGTCATAAAATCTAGGATAATCTTCATCTAAGTCACACGAATAAAAAGTCTTCTTGAACAAATACCATACAAACAACTATCGCATCTTAGAGCGAGAGAGAGGGAATAGAGTACTTCTGGCACTTCAGGATTTGAGTCCCTGGCAGCGTGGTGTGTTACTGATGGTAGCCTTTGTTACTTTGGTCCGAGCTCTCTGCAGGTCATTCACTAGGTCCCCCCCGTGTGATTCTGGGATTTTTGCTCACCATTCTTGTGATCATTTTGACCCCATGGGTGAGATCTTGCATGGAGCCTCAGATCGAGGGAGATTATCAGTGGTCTTGTATGTCTTTCACTTTCTAATAATTGCTCCCACAATTGATTTCTTCACACCAAGCTGCTTACCTATGGCAGATTCAGTCTGCCCTCCCTGGTGCAGGTCTACAGTTTTGTTTCTGGTGTCCTTTGACAGCTCTTTGGTCTTGGCCATAGTGGAGTTTGGTGTGTGTGACTGTTTGAGGTTGTGGACAGGTGTCTTTTATACTGATAACGCGTTCAAACAGGTGCCATTAATACAGGTAACGAATGGAGGACAGAGGAGCCTCTTAAAGAAGACGTTAGAGGAGAGCCAGAAATCTCGCATGTTTGTAGGTGACCAAATACTTATTTTCCACCATAATTTGCTCATAAATTATTTAAAAATCAGACAGTGATTTTCTGGATTTCGTACCTATTATGTTTAAATGTTTACCTTTTTTCTAAATTTACACAAATGTCTGAAAATATGTTTTTACTTTGTCATTATGGGATATTTTATGTAGATTTTTTAAAAAGAAAACTATACTCAAATAAGCTTTAGAGTAAGTCTGTAACATAGCAAAATGTGGAAAACATGAAGGGGTGTGAATACTTTCTGGTGGCACTGTACGTCCTATCCGTTACAGACTTATTTTCTGTACAAATAAAGGAAAACGTTAATATTTTTGTTGTTGTTTAATGATCTTTGAACTTTTTTCCTTTTGTCTTTTTGCATACGCTTTACATTTCATTTATCTTAGGCTGAGCCCGTTCGCAGTTGGTAAACATCTGTAGATACAAACCTGTAGCAAAGAAATTAATTTAGACACATTGTATATGCTTTCATACCTTGCATTCTGAAAATACCTGTACTTACAGATACTGATCTTACAATCCCGTGAGGACATATTAATGTTATTTTCTTCTTATTTATGGCACAAGGGGGAGGACCGTGGTTGTGCCGGCCAAGCAGCCATTCGCAATGATGAGGAGGATGAACGCTGATGGGGGGTGGAGTTAGGGGGACTGGGACATTAATGGGTATCATACCAGGTCCCATTCAAGCTAGCACCGCCCCTGACTTGCAGTGTGGGACCACATGATCATATTATTTGGTGGGGAAAAGAAATGCTTGGCATTGGCGGTACGCAAATGGACACTGATACAATCAAATCTACGGCACTTTCAACCTTTTTAGAGACTTTGCGGATTTCAATTATGGTGGGATTTTTCTGGAACGTAACCCTCACAAACAAGGGTTTACTGTACTAAATTATACTGGAGGAGTCACACTTACCATGTTTGCACTTGGAGCATTGCTGGAATAAACAAACAAGATGAAATTTGTTACTGTAAACAAACAACCATTGTACCTGAGCAAACAAACTACATTAGGGGTATAACGATTTATTCATGACATTGATGTAATCGATCTAAATCGATCTGGGCTCCGCAACTTGGCTTCTCGGACGACATCAATCAATTGTAAATTGTTTTAAAAGGTAATCAATCAACAGTATCGATACTACGAAATAATGCATTGCATTTAAGCAAGGCAGACTTTATATTGGTTGCGTGTGTTTTTTTGCATTTTTAAAGAAGTTTTACTCGATTAAGTTGGTTTGGCTATGACATCACAGGGGATCAAGGGAGTTTCAAACAGTAGTTTTTTTTCTGGCGCTAATGAGTGGGCTGGTCTGAGAAGCAAACCACATTTCCCATGATCATCTGCGAAGTGCGCAGGGGATCATGGGAGATGCGCCTTGCAGTGCAGGAAATATGTTGGAGCACTGAGCAGAGCGCTAAACTTAACTAGTGGAACGTCCTGTGAAGCTTAAATCAGAAGTATGGCTGCATTTTGGTTTTGCAGTAATCAAAAACAATCGAGACGAAAACATGACGGGCATGCAATAAACTGTTTGCAGACCGCAGTCCTCAACAAGTCGAGGAATACAATTAATACGCAAGCCACTAGATGAACAATCACCCGGAAAATATTTTTATGTTGAGCAACGAAGCAAGCAAGGACACACATCAATTTGCCAGGCAATTCAACCTTATGACAGTACGAGAGCGCAACTAATCTCAAGGCGTTTCGGAGAATTCATTGACAAAGACTTTAAGCCATTTTCAGTGGTGGGCAATAAGGGATTTAAATGGTTGATGAACATGCTTGAGCAAAGGCACAAAATTCCATCATGGACATCATCCAAACGCCAACACCACCACTTTACCAAGAGACAAAGACCAAAGTGAAAGAATGCATCGAACAGGCATTGTGTCTCACTCACGACAGATAGTTGGACATCATGAACCACTACAGAACAAAAATTTGACAAGTGAGTGGACAGTAATAAATATGATTAGAACATTTGAGCATTACGTATTTTGTGCTCAGTTCTAGAGTAAGTGTGTTTATTCTTAACATTGGAAAAAAACCAACATTTGGATTAGCAAGTAATCCTGTTAATCTAACGTGAAGAGATGTTATACTTTATTCAAATAAAGCGCGAAAGCAATTGCCTTTAATGCTTGTTTATTATATACATCATTGGTTTAACCAGATTCCCTTACAAGAAAAAAAAAAAGAAATCTAGGAAATGTCACCTGCACTGTCCAGAATCCACTGTCAAGGTATTTTTTCTCCACAGTCAGACTGGTTACATTTTTGGCTAAAAGGTTAATGTATCGATTCCAAGCCAATGAATCGTTTCGTATTGTATCGTACTAAATGAACCACTAACGTCTTGAATCGAATCGGCATCCACAAATTGTGATATGGAACAAATCGATTCCAAGCCAATTAATCGTTTCGTATTGTATCATACTAAATGAACCACTAACGTCTTGAGTCGAATCGGCATCCACAAATTGTGATACGGAACAAATCGTTGTTAAAACTAATCGTTACACCCCTACTCACAAAGACAACACATTTAGTGCAGAATTAAAGAGTTGTAGACTCCCATGACGAGGATATTTTTTAAGTATTGCCAAGGATTTGGACTTATCGGCTGTGACTTACCATGTGATTGCACCCTCCATTCTTCTCAATGCAGATATTGCACTTAGGACACTGAAAGGTGACACATGGTTGTTTCATATTTAAAGCTCTTTTTTTAAAGTTACAATTCAAGATAGAAATTACGTGGCAGCTCATACATCTTTAGTGTGTGCGCTGATATAGTTGGCCGTCTCTGAGTCGTCGGCACATTTTGTGAGCCATTTCCGGATGGTTGCACAGTCTGTGGGTGCGTGGTACAGCTGACGGCATTTAAAACTGAGAACGACAAGAGAGAAATTCAATATTTAAAATAAAGCTCAATTGCATACATTTTAATGGCAGATGAAGCATTGGAATATTAGTACTGAGCCACCTGTCATTAAAACCATGTCATTAGAGACCATCCAGAATCATGAAGTGCTTTAATGCGGACTGTTACGGAAACAAAAAATGCACTCACACACAAAAGTTTGCATAAACCAATGCCATTTTATATACAGAACTTTACATTTAGAAATTCAATTAATACTTAAAATTCTGTTGTTTCACTGTGTGCATGTGTTGGACCTACCAGAAGACCTCACTGCAGCGGCTACACTGCACCCTGCGCGCCCTTGGCTCCTGCACCTTAATGACGATGGGACAGTCTGCACCCGGACACAGTTGCAATTGAAAGTGACTCTGCAGTCGAAGAGATGAAAATTAGGTAAAGCTAAGTGGGACGTTTTAGGGTTAGGCTTTGTATTTAACACATTCATCTTCATGGGGATTGGAGGGGGCAAAGCAAAAGCACCATTACATCGTCTTAAAAAGGGCCTGTTCTTAAGTGACTATGCACAATGTTGCCATGTTACGTTTGTGCTGCAGAAACTCCTGAGCAGGATATTGTGTTTACATAAAAATATTCTGGTCCTCTACTTCCAATTTCAGCAAAAAGTGGAGCTGGAGAACAGCAGCCGATATCACATGTTCTTATATCCACTGCATACACCAACAAGAAGGGCAACCAGGAGAAGGTTTTAGGTAAGTTTCAGAGTTTAATAATAATGACATTGTGAAATTAACAATGACTCAACCATTTGAGTTTCTTTTTCTGTACATAAACTTCAGCTCTGCAAAGATGACGTTTTGACATCTGAGAAAGGTGTGTCTGTTTTTTATTTCTGTTCAGTCATCACTTCATGGCAAAGAAAATAATTGACAACCTATTCCTTAGCTGCTGCTTCGTGCTGGTGGCTGTCTGAGCGCTAAACGGAAGTGCTGTGTTTACGGCTTAAATGTCTTAATATCGTTTTGACAGAATAGAACAGAACAGAATAGAATGCCTTTTATTGTCACTATACAAAGATTTGCTTCGTAAAGCGTACTTCGCAGAAAACCACACCCACAAAACAAAGCATGTATACACGAAGAGACAGGAATTGTGTTCAAGAGGAAAAACTGAGGTAAAGGGTAGAAAAGTATTTTCATGAGGGTTAGGGTTGATCTGTTGAATTTGGGTATCGAGCATTTTTTTGTTTCATGTTCATCCACCCATCCATCCATTGTCTTCCGCTTATCCGAGGTCAGGTCGCGGGGGCAGCAGCCTCAGCAGGGAAGCCCAGACTTCCCTCTCCCCAGCCACTTCTTCTAGCTCTTCCAAGGGTATCCCGAGGCGTTCCCAGGCAAGCCGAGAGACGTAGTCTCTCCAGCGTATCCTGGGTCGTCCCCAGGGTCTCCTCCCGGTGGGACGTGCCCGGAACACCTCACCAGGGAGGCATCCTAAACAGATGCCAGAGCCACCACATCTGGCTCCTCTCAATGCGGAGGAGCAGCGGCTCTACTCTGAGCCCCTCCCGGATGACCGAGCTTCACACCTCATCTCTAAGGGAGAGCCCGGACATCGTGCAGAGGAAACTCATTTCGGGTGCTTGTATCCGGGATCTCGTTCTTTCGGTCATGATCCACAGCTCGTGACCATAGTTGAGGGTAGAAACATAGACCGGTAAATTGAGAGCCTCGCCTTTCGGCTTAGCTCCTTCTTCACCACAACAGACTTCACCACTGCAGACGCTCCACCGATCCGCCTGTCGATCTCCTGTTCCATTCTTCCCTCACCCGTGAACAAGACCCCAAGATATTTGAACTCCTCCACTTGGGGAAGGATCTCATCCCTGACCTGGAGAGGGAACTTCACCCTTTTCCGACTAAGGACCATGGTCTCAGATTTAGAGGTGCTGATTCTCATCACGCTTCACACTCTGCTGCGAACCGCTCCAGTGAGAGTTGGAGATCACGGACTGATAAAGCCAACAGAACCGCATCACATTCAAAAAGCAGAGATGCAATAGTGAGGCCACCAAACCGGACCCCCTCAACGCCTCGGCTGCACCTAGAAATTCTGTCCATTAAAGTTATGAACAGAGGAACAAAGGGCAGCCTTGGCGGAGTCCAACCCTCACTGGAAACGAGTCCGACTGACTGCTGGCAATGCGTACCAAACTCTGACACTGGTTGTACAGGGACCGAACAGCCCGTATCAGGTGGTTCGGTACCTCATACTCCCGAAGCACCCCCCCATAGGACTCCACGAGGGACACGGTCGAACGCCTTCTCCAAGTCCACAAAACACATGTAGACTGGTTGGGCGAACTCCCATGCACCCTCGAGGACCCTGCCGAGGGTGTAGAGCTGGTCTACTGTTCCACGGCCAGGAAGAAAACCACACTGCTCCTCCTGAATCTGGGATTCAACTTCCCGACTGACCCTCCTCTCCAGCACCCCTGAAAAGACCTTACCAGGGAGGCTGAGGAGTGTGATCCCCCTGTAGTTGGAACACACTTTCCAGTGGGGACCACCACCTCAGTCTGCCAATCCAGAGGCACTCTCGTCGATCTCCACGCGATGTTGCAGGCGTGTCAACCAGGACAGCCCTACAACATCCAGAGCCTTGAGGAATTCCGGGCGAATCTCATCCACCTTACCACCAGGTGGTGATTGGTTGACAGCTCCGCCCCTCTCTTCACCCGAGTGTCCAAGACATGCGGCCGCAAGTCCGATGACACGACCACAAAGTCGATCATCGAACAGCGACCTAGGGTGTCCTGGTGCCAAGTGCACGTGTGGACACCCTTTCATGTTCATTTGTGTATTAATGTTCTTTGAGCTGTCACGTGATTTATGCATTGGTGGTAATGACATAGTGGAGGAGGAGCAAAACTTGTAATGTAGTTGGTGGAGATAGGTTGTGTGCAGGATTAGAAGTTTGTTTACCAGTGTGCTTAAATAACGAGCAGCGACACAGAAGTACACAGGTATAAGTCCCATGGTATCAACAGCCAGTAGCTGTGTGTGATTAGTTTTTCATTCGACATTAAGTAGTGAAAGATGCCACGTAACAATTGCTAAGTTAGAGGCCAAATAAATAATAATAAATAAAATCTCTCTCTATAATGCCACGTGTTGTTATATTGCGTTTTTGTGAGTGGTGGTATTAAGGGCTGGACTGGGTCACTTAAATCTTCACTGAAGGCCCAGGTCCCAAATGCATCGCCCGCGACTGCATTTTTGTAGACACAAAGGGACATAAATCGAAATGAATTCCTTTGAGGGAATTCTGCAATTAAGAGTTGTTTGTGTGTAGAAGCACCAGTCTCCATTGCTGCAACATAGATTAAGGAAGGAAAGACATGCAAACAGACCTCAACATAGTCTCTGAAGAGGTAGCGTCTGTACTTGTCCTTCAGCTCCTCTCCTGGCAGGAGAGGCAGGACAAAATCTTCTGGCATTTGCAGGGAGCAATCCTGAGCCATGCACGAGATGCCTGGAAAGACACAGGCACGCCCTCCAGATATAAATAAAAAAATGAATCCTTGAAAAAGAAATTTCCCATATTGCCCTTAAAATGTGTGTTATCAACTGTACTTAACCATAGACAGACTGAGTTAGGTTGCCTTTCTTAACCAGTAAAAAGTAAAGAAGCAACTGGTTCCAAGTTAGTGTTAGCTTGCACTAAGCTTAAGCCTAGACACTCATCCAAAAATGAGTGCGTGACTGGTAGACAGTGAAAACATTTTTCTCACATTCATATGGCACACAGGAAAAAAAAATGTTTTGTCGGATCGGGTTGCACACACAGACACAAACATAGACAAATGGCAAAAACATTTCTTAACTGAGGTCTTTAATTTTAAGCAACCATTTTATTTATACAGCCTTTTTCACCTTTTTCTCACAAAGTGCTTCACAGTTGAAATACACAAACACAAGCACAAATGGTCAACTTTAACATGTATTAATAAAATATATATTATGTTAACTAATTTACCAAGCAGATGCTACAGTATATTGCATAGCTGAAAGCATATTGTCTAATCTAGCATGAAAATTAGTGCTCATGCATCAAAGGATAGTTTTTATTTTTGTTTTATTTAGACTATTTATTTATACCTTAATATTGACTGTATAATGGCATTTTGAGCATGAAATGGATTCATATACTTTACACGATTTGTCTGGGAATAAATGTTCACTTGGAAGTGAACCAGTTTCAAGGAATGGATTGTCTTTGACTTTGGAGGTTCCAATGCATTATCTTATTTTGTTAAATGTAAAACAAGTACCAAAGCAAGACAACAATAGTTTCAAAAATAAAAATCCACAATATACCTATGCAGGTTTGGGTTGGCCTTAGACAATATATAAAATGGAGTTTTGTCATTTGCGTGGCAAAAAAAGGTAGCCTGGCATCATGAGCTATAACATTACTAACAATCCATCCATCCATTTTCCATAACGCTTCTCCTCACTAGGGTTGCGGGCATGCTGGAGCCTATGCCAACTATCTTCGGGCAAGGGGGGGGGTACACCCTGAACTGGTCGCCAGCCAATCGCAGCGCACATATAAACAACCATTCACACTCACATTCACACTCACATTCACACCTACGGGCAATTTAGAGTCTTCAATTAACCTACCATGCATATTTTTGGTATGTAGGAGGAAACCGGAGTACCTGGAGAAAACCCATCCAGTCACGGAGAAAACATGCAAACTCCACACAGGCAAGGCCGCATTTGAACCCGGGTCCTCAGAACTGTGAGGCAGATGTGCTAACCAGTCAGTCACCTAACTAACTAATATTAAACAAATTGTTGTTAGTTTAAAACCACATAAAACCCATGCCATTAACCACTTGGAGGCCTTTACATGTGATTGTCTATTTTGTGAAGATATTATTTCTGCTCTGTCAATTTTATATTCTACATTTAAAGTGTTTAATTTCTGTAGCTTCCGGCTTGCACATGGCATCCATTTGCAAGCTTATGCAGTATGCATTCTCTTCTTTACTGTGTGTGACGGGGCAAACAGACTTCTGCTCATATCTACTATAAAATTCCTCAATTAATTAATCAAGGCACATATTCTATCACTGGTCCTGCAGAAATGTCTGTTAACTGAGCAGAAATGTTTATATATTTATATTCATATAGATAGATCAACTTCTTAAACAGCTAACCTATAATTCCATTACAACAAACTGGCAATTTTTTGACTTGAGTTCGTTGTCACATTTCTGTGGGGCCAATTATGTATTACTCGTGCACTCACTGTAGTTGTCTCGCCATGCTGCACTATTTGCATATACTGGCCACTCATGCCAGAGTTGCATCTGCTCCATTTGCACACTGATTGAGGAGTATCTGTAACTTTTGCACAACCAACATTGTCCCAGATTATCGCACTACTCATCACTTTAAACCGCATTCACTCCTTGAAGTCTCAGCGCCCTTTGCACAATGGTCATTGCACCGGACTATTGCAATATTAGTCATTCGAACTGCTCTAAGTGCTAGAGGACTCTGCATCTTTTTGCACAATTGTTTTTTGTCAATGTCTTTATGTCTCCAAAGTGTTCTGTAAATTGACTGTCTGTTGTACTAGAGCGGCTCCAACTACCGGAGACAAATTCCTTGTGTGTTTTGGACATACTTGGCAAATAAAGATGATTCTGATTCTGATATGTTCATATCAGTATTCCATTTTGGTCTACAAATAAACGACAAATATATAAGGTTGTTAAATAAAGATGTGTTGAATATTAAATGAATATTTAAATGATCAATTGTTCAATGTCAATTAGTGTGACTAAAATCTGAGGTCCAATCATGGCTGAGCAAACTTGTTTTAATATTTCATTTTAAACTGCTTCTAAACACGCTTCTCTGACACCAAATTGGACCTAAATGAAAAGATGTAAATCAATACACATGTTCCTCTATGCTACAATTTAAAGTGCAGTTAAATGTTATTACATGTCAGTGCATCAAATAATTATGTATCGAAACTTTCACATCCACTTGTGCATCAATTTGCTCCCACACTGTCTGTCCGGCAGACTGCAGCAGTGGATTTTTTGTTTTTTTTTGCCGAATAATTTTCATATCACTATAGGCCTGCATTAGCACCTCCATTTCCAAGTTTCTACTAGTTTCCATGGTGAATCAAGGTCTTTTGGTTGTGGCCGTACACGCGTTGAGCTTAAGGTGAACATACTTAATTGAACTAAATATGATCAGCAGTTCTGGACTCAAATGATGACAGTTTTCGAGTTCAGGGTAAGTCATTTCAGAACTGACGTTTAGACGTTAAGAACATGTTGAACCTGCTTGCAGGAATACCCCCCTGTACTGATAACTGCACACATGCACATAATCTTGACTTACCCACTCCAACACCATCTTTGACCATTACAGTGCAATGCTGCTCCCAGCATGCTTTGCAGAAGGAGTGCTGGCAGGGCAGCGCCAGCAGGGAGTCTCTCCGTACGACCTGGAGACACACACCACACTGCAGGGACTGAGGGGCCTGAAAAACATGGTACAATTTAAGATCAAATGATGTTCTCCCAAAGTGGATACATTCACAAATTTAAATCGTGAACTAAAGAAAGACACACTGCACTGGTCTGCTTTCAGGAAAGTTCCATTTACATTCATAATGTGTTTGTTTTATGTAAAAAAGAAACAAAAAAGACGCAGATGCATTTGCATAAATTTGACATGCATACAACTACCATAAAGTAAGTTGATTCATAAAACGTTTTGTGAGCTTGAATTGGGCTACAACTGTATAACAATATATTCTCTCCTATGGTAAAAAATCTGTTTGCTACTCACAATAAATGCTCTGGAGCTGCTGCTCGGTTGTACCAGAGCGTCTGACAACACCATAGACGAATTGGACTTATTCCTGTAGACAACAGGGGGAAGAACAGAGGCTCAAATGAGGACTGAAAAGTAAAAATTGTAGTGGAGAGAAAAAGAATAAGAAAGCAATACAGAGGGTTCTTGCTACCTGTTCTAGGTCAGATTCAACCATTTTCAAGATGTTCCATCACATCACTTAATAGCTGTGGTCAAGTTAAATTTTACACTCAAAACGTGAATGTTACATTATCACATTAACAGAGGTGTTATCATGCAAAAAAACAGCCATTCCGAAAGATATAGAACACAAAATTAGTTCCGGGGCAGTTTCTAATACAGGGATGGGGAGCCTTTTTCCTATGTGGCGCCATTTCCGTCTTTGTAGTCTTCAAATGGCCATACTAAATTGATGAAAAACATTCAACCAATCCACTGTTCTTGTTTGCTGAAGATGTTTCATTTTTAATCCAAAAGGCTTCTTCAGTTCTAAATTCTAGGTGTTGAGTGCAGGTGTGTTCCCTGGGTGTGGTCAAAAATAGGGTTGATTGGTTCTCTCCTGTAGTCTTGTTGTTGTCGTTCAGTTACTACATCATGGGCCGCAGTGTTGGGGATGCATGTGAACAGTGAGGTAACGTCAAAAGACACCATGGTTTCATCCGTGGCAAGTCTCCAGTTCTGGACCTTGTTGGTGAAGTCTGTGGAGTTTTGGAGATGTGTGGGGTATCACTGACCAGTGGGGTAAGAATGGTGCTGACGACTGGTCTGAGAGGCACCTCTTCCTTGTGAATTTTAGGAAGTCCATAAATGCAAGGTATCCAGAATCAGCTGTTCATTTGCAAGGGACCTTCCTTCAAGTACTACAATGTCCAAATTCTGGACAGAGCGTTGACCACCCCCAGAGAACACACCCACCGAGGCATAAATAGACGGACTTCCACACCTAGAATTTAAAACTTAAGCAGCCTTTTGGATTAAAGGTGAAACTAGGGATGTTCTGATGCAACTTTTTTACTTTCAATCCGATGCCGATATTGCAGCCTTGAATTTTGGCCGCTGCTGATATCTACTTATTTTGTAGTATGGAATGTGAGAAAAGGCTTGATCAAGTGATACTACTCAGAGAACAATGGTGTCTGTGTGTGTCATTCACTTTCACGTTTACGTACACACACGCACAAAGGCATGCACATGCACACACACGCAGTTGCCTTCATTGACCACAATCGGCAGTGTACTGAGAATGGTGTGCTTGTTTACGTTTAGGTACTTACTGTATTGTGTTGGCATGTCAAGTCTGTACTAAGTTGCTGATTTAATGTGGCTTCCACTACACTCATATTTAAGTTAGTGGTTCATGTTGATGACATCATTCTGTAACTTGTGTGGCGTACATTACCAAGTAATGGGTATAGTTAAGATAATGTTTTTTTTGTACTATGGTTGCCACTTGGCAGCTGTTGAAAGTAACTAAAAAGTTACTTTTTTCTTACTTAGTTACTTTTGAAATCAAGTAATCAGTAAAGTAACTAAGTTACTTTTAAGCTCAAGTAATCAGTAAAGTAACAGTTACTTTTTCAAGGTAACTGTGGCAACACACTGAACTTCTTGATGCAACTGGGGTTTACTTTTATTGACAATCGCTGTTCCTGCTGTGCACGTCTTGACCTCTGAGGAGCAGTGTGATACACAATGCAATACACACTTAAAGTAACAGAGAAAGTAGAAGTCACGATCGAGTATTGTTGTTATAATTTGTTTTTCACATAGTTTGAAAAATATATGCCAGAGAGTATTGCTATATTGCCTGTTTGTACGTGGTTATACAGCGTTTGTGTACCAATATTCATTATTTTGAGAGTTCAAAGTGCCCCGAGTTTAATGTTAATTTTCGTTAACTCGTCAATGGTGTTTTTCAATCATTGTGTGCTAGTGATTTTTTTGAACAAAAATTAAGAAAGAAAGGGTGTGATGTATTTGGAACATTCAATAGGTGTAAATCTTTTGTTATGCGAGTTTAGTTTTACAGTGAACTTAAACTGGAGTGTCAATAAACGACTTTAAGCAAACAACATTCACTCTTAAGGCTTCTTTATAGTCGCGCGGGCGGTGACCGCGCTGACGTCACTGCGTCTATCTCGCGCACAGTTTGCCTTTATACTCGAGCGCAACCCATGCACGCCGTTTTAAAAATGTGCTGCAGTCAGGGGTGTCGCTATGGCTGGTATTGGCTAGGAAACCACAGGGTGGAGTTTGCTCTGCATTTTATGGCCAATTCCGGTAGCCATTTTTACTTTCCTTTCTGGAACAACAACAATGGCGACCATGGAACAGTGCTTGCTAGAACAAATGGACCTAGATGACCAGATGATACGTTTAATTATGCTGCAAAATCGATCAAGAAGGCAGCGGTATGTGGAACCTACAGGTAAGCTGAGTACGTCATCAGAGCATGTGACTAAAACGGACGAATCAGGAGAGATGATCTCCATGTCATTCTGCGCGCGGCGACTATTTGTGCCGTGTGCGCGTTAAGTGCCGCGCGGCAACAATGCGTCGGTCACGTGATGCAATGCGGGTGCTGTCGGCCGCGCGAGAGCGGGAGTATAAAGAGGTCTTTACTCCTTGCTACTATGTTAGCACCTTTGCAACCAGTTGTTGTGACCACATGGGATCTGCATGTCGTCCGGGCGCTGCTGGATAGGAGTGCTGGAGCGGGGCATGGAATGGACTGCTTTTATAAAAGTGGTAAAATCTGAGATTTTAGATCCAGTCCGATCTGATCCGATACTTGTTTTTTTTTTGTCATCGGACCGATTTCCGATCGGGACACCCCTTTGTGGAACGTCTTCAACAAACAACACTCCAGTTATCTTGATTCAACCTTTGTAGATTACCATGAACTGAATGACTGAGAATCTACCCAGACATCCATCAATCCATTTTTCATAGCACTTGTCATTAGGGTCACTGGTGAGCTGGAGACAATCCCAGCTGACTTTGGGTAGGACCCTGGGTACAGTCTGGACATGATTATTCACACTCACATTCACACCTATGGCCAATTAAGAATCTTCAATGAACCTAACATAGATGCTTTGGGAATGTGGGAGGAAGCCTGTGTACCCGATGAAGCACAGGGAGAACATTCACACATTCCTCAGGACAAGATTCCAACCGGTTGACTCTGAGGCAGAAACATTTTCATTAAAGTATACTATTAGTATTTGTAGGTTACATTTCTGGGGTTTTCTATAAACAGCTCCTCTTGGGGTTACTATGTTTTGAGAATGGCATGGGAGGCCAGATCAAATGCTCCCCAACTCTGCCATACATGTTGGCAAATGGCTTTCTGATTCATATTAACGTAATAAATTGTGTTCTTTGTCATTCGTTGGTTAAAATGTATAATTCAAGCACTTTTTAACGATATTTTTTTAAACCTTGAAATACCACAGTCAACTAACTGATGAACCAAATGAAGCATTTTCCGCCATTTTAAGCATGCTTAAAACTGAAAAGAAAATACAGGAAAAAAGTTGTGGAAAACAAAAGACTAACTTTGTAAAATGACAAAAAATGGGGGGAAATACCTGTCCAGTATTTGTGAAACCTGCCAGTGAAAATGCACAAGGATCAGCTTTGCTACGGCCGGTAAAACCTGAACGGAGAAAGCAAGCAAGCGAGAGAGAGAAAGAGAAAAATGAAGATGGTTTTATCTTCCTGAATAGTAGGTGAGGCAGGAAGCGAGACATATTGCATGAGCACATCACCTGGTATTACAGGCCAAACTAGTAACAGACCTCTAAGAATAATACATTGTTGACATTAGCCCCATGCACGTAGTGACTGTTAATATGCTTCTAATAAACCAGAGGCAGGGTGTCAAACTAAACATACTGTAGATTGAGTACTACATTTTATGTGTTGGTAAATATTTTCATGCGCAACATAGGTAGGAGTTACCTTTCTTGTGTTGCAGTTTCCTAACAAAGTGTGAATTTCATAATCTGCCCTGTTTACTAGAGTGCATCTGTCCTAGATAAACAACAACCAACACAATACTGGTATATTCCCTATAGATATAGTGCCGACGTGAAAAGGTATTTGCCCCCTTCTCAAATTTGTAGTTTTTACATAGTTTCCCCAATTAAATGTTTAAGATCATCAATCAAATGTAACTATCAGACAAAGATAACCCAAGTAAACATAAAATGCAGTTTTTAAAATGGTAATTTTATTTATTAAGAGAAAAAAACTATTCAAAGCTACCTACCCCTGTGTGACAAATTTGGCCCTGGCACTGTGACAAATTTGTTAAAAGGTCCCAAATTTTGGCTATTTAGACCTTCGTAGAGTGACTCTCTATCACAGACTTAGTATGAAAGTAGCAATTTCATTTTTAAAAAACACCTTGTTTTGGTCATGAGTGTCCAGAAAAAGGTCACTGTGAGGAGCTACTTCTGTTTGACTCAGTTTTGTATCCGCTTTGTCCATATTTGGGTAAGACCGCTACCTTTTGGTAGCCTCCGTTTAGAAGACCCAACCCTCACTCACTACTTGTGAGAGCACACGTTTTTGTTGACAGCACTTGCTCAGGACCAGAGAGGTAGGCGGAGATCTTGGCTAGTGACGTAGATAAGCTCGAGAAATTTTAATGATCAGATTTCAGGCCTCTTGGCAGAAAATATCCTGGAACTCAGGTATGCCTGGGTGATTTTTATTTGTATTTCACATTTTGACTGATAGACATAGAGACAATATTACATCCTAAATTAAGGTGAGTTTTCATGAGTCCACAGTAACAAAGAGACTGGGCAAAAATGGGTTCCATGGGAGAGTTCCAAGGCAAAAACCGCTGCTGACCACCCCCCCAAAAACGAAATTTTTATTTATTTATTTTTTAAATCCGAATGATTCCCATAACTTTTGGGAGAATATTCTATGGACTGATGAGACGTAAATGTTGCCAAATTCAAACAATTCTGCAGGGAAGAGTCGGTAAAAATATCTCCACAGAGAAGTGAGACTCATTGCCAGTTACAGAAAACACTTGATTTCAGTTGCTGAGGGTGGCCCAACCAATATTAGGTTTAGGGGTAATTACTTTTTCCATATAGGGCCAGGTAGCTTTGAATCGTATTTCTTCCCATAATAAAATTTTGTTTACTTAGGTTATCTTTGTCTGATATTTACATTTGTTTGATGATCTTAAAGTGGGGAAACTATGCAAAAATAAATAATTATTTTGAGAAGGGGCCACATACTTTTTCATGGCACTGTACCACAGGAAAATGTCTGGCAATTTAGTGGTGACTCATATCACAACTATACAGTTTTTATTTTTATTTTTTTAATCACGTACTGCAAAAAGCATATCTGTCGGCAATCTTGACTAAAAGTTGTGTTTGGTTTGATAAAATGCTCTTCATTTGTTCGACCACTTGCCCATCCATGCCTGATCTACAACCCCAATTCCAATGAAGTTGAGACGTTATGTTAAACATAAATAAAAACAGAATACAATGATTTGCAAATCATGTTCGACCTATATTTAATTGAATACACTACAAAGACAAGATATTTAATGTTCAAACTGATAAACTTAATTGTTTTAAGCAAATAATCATTAACTTAGAATTTTATGGCTGCAACACGTTCCAAAAAAGATGTGACAGGGTCATGTTTACCACCGTGTTACATCACCTTTTCTTTTAAAACTTTCAATAAACGTTTGGGAACTGAGGACACCAATTGTTGAAGCTTTGTAGGTGGAATTATTTCCCATTCATGGTTGATGTACAGCTTCAGCTGTTCAACAGTCCGTGGTCTCCGTTGTCGTATTTGACGCTTCATAATGCGCCACACATTTTCAATGGGAGAGATCTGGACTGCAGGCAGACCAGTCTAGTACCCGCACTCTTTTACTACGTAGCCACACTCTTGTAACACAAAGAATGTGGTTTGGCATTGTCTTGCTGAAATAAACAGAGGCGTCCATGAAAAAGACATTGCTTGGATGGCAGCATACGTTTCTCCAAAACCTGTATGAACCTTTCAGCATTAGTGGTGCCTTCACAGATGTGTAAGTTACCCATGCCATTGTCACTAACACAGCCCCATACCATCACAGATGCTGGCTTTTAAACTTTGCGTCCATAACAGTCCAGATGGTTCTTTTCCTCTTTGCCCCGCAGGACACAACGGCCATAATTTCTAAAAACAATTTGAAATGTGGACTCGTCGGAGCACAGACCACTTTTCCACTTTGCATCAGTCCATCTTGGATGAGCTCAGGCCCAGAGAAGCCGGTGGTGATTCTGGGTGTTGTTGATAAATGGCTTTTGTGTTGCATAGTAGAGTTTCAAGTTACAATTACGGATGTAGTGCCGAACTGTATTTACTGACATTGGTTTTCTGAATAGTTCCTGAGCCCATGTGGTGATATCCTTTACACATTGATGTTGGTTTTTGATGCAGTGCCGCCTCAGGGATTGAAGGTCACAGGCTTTCAATGTTGGTTTTCGGCCTTGCCGCTTACATGCAGTGATTTCTCCTGATTCTCTGAACCTTTTGATGATATTATGGACCGTAGATGATGAAATCCCTAAATTCCTTGCAATTGTACGTTGAGGAACATTGTCAAACTGTTCGACTATTTTCTCATGCACTTGTTCACAAAGAGGTGAACCTCGCCCTATCGTTGCTTGTGAATGACTGAGCAATTCAGGGAAGCTCCTTTTATACCCAATCATGGGACCAACCTGTTCCCAATTAGCCGGTTTACCTGTGGGATGTTCCAAACAGATGTTTGATGAGCATTCCTCAACTTTCTCAGTCTTTTTTGTCACCTGTCCCAGCTTTTTTAGAACATGTTGCAGCCATAAAATTCTAAATTAATGATTATTTGCTAAAAACAATGAAGTTGATCAGTTTGAACATTAAATATCTTGTCTTTGTGGTGTATTCAATTAAATATAGGTTGAACATGAGTTGCAAATCATTGTATTCTGTTTTTATTGATTTTTAACACAACGTCCCAACTTAATTGGAATTGGGATGTGGATGGGGTCCTTGGGAATGGGTGCTTAGTCACTGAGTGGGAACCGATCCCCTGTTGTTCCCCCATTTGCGTCTGCATATTACACTGTTCAAACACAAATAGTAATTTCAATAACAGTAACAATAATAATATCAGATGGAGTGTTACATAATAGTAAAAATGATTTGTTAGTGTAAAAAAGCAAGAGCTAAAAGAATGCAAGGTAAAACAGGCCCACCTTCAGTGCAGCAGCCACAATATTCACCTCCTCATTGAGCACCCTTTGGCTCTCCTTGTATGTTAGACAAGTGAACTGATACTCCTCTGGGTCAAAGGAGTCAGCGCCCTGTTGCTCCACATCGCTGGCTACGCCATCGTAGTAGGTTTCAATGTCCCCTTGATCCTCCTCTTCTCCTCCATCATCATCATCCTCCTCTTCTTCAGAGTTTACCCCAAAGTCTTCCTCGTTGCTGTCAGACGCCTGGCTGTTCATGTCCACAGACATCCAGTAGACGGATTCGACCGCCCGGACAGGTAGACAGTACGCCTACCTGTCGGATCCCTGTGGTTCTGATTGGCAAGAATGGCTTGTGTAAGCTCTGCTTCTCCGTCCTCCGGTCCCTGTGCTCGCGTCGCTGTCCTGGCGTCCAGTGTGTCTGAGCCGCGTGGAGGGTACACTCAGCAGCAGCGAAAGAAACAGAAGAAGTCACACTCCCCGTCACTCATTTGGAAGGCTTGTTTGGGGGTGATCCGAGGAAAGAAAGGGACTGGGGAGTAAGGAAATCAAATGGGAGGATCAATGAGATGTGATGTAGAAACAAAAAATACAGTAAACCTCCACATATTCATGGATAAACCTCTTCACATTTTTTCTGTGGAAACTCCCCTCACCTATTTTCTAAAAGATTCACCTATTTGCAGCTCACATATTTTTATACCCTCTCTCTCTCTCTCTAAGACGCGGTAGGATGGCGCAAAAGTTCTGGCTGATAGTAAAGTAGTAATTGCTGTCAAGGAAGTATGCTTCAGTCTCTTTCTGCAACCGCACTGCTACTCGTAAAGTTCCAGCTGTTATCCTATCCTTATCTTGGTGATGTGCGAAGGAGTGGCTTCGTAAGAAGCATTTCTATGTCCTGGAGTGGCCTAGCCAGTCTCCAGATCTCAACCACAGAAAATCTTTGGAGGGCGTTGAAAATCTGTGTTGCCCAGCGACAGCCCCAAAACATCACTGCTCACGAGGAGATCTGCATGGAGGAATGGGCTAAAATATCAGGAACGGTGTGTGAAAACCTGAAGACTTACAGAAAACGTTTGACCTCTGTCATTGACAACAAAGGGTATATAACAAAGTATTGAGATGAACTTCTGCTATTGACCAAATACTTATTTTCCACCATAATTTGCTAACAAATTCTTTAAAAATCATGATGTGATTTTCTGGATTTTTCTTTTTCCTCATTTTGGCTCTTATAGGTGAGGTATACCTATGATGAAAAATTACAGGCCTCTCTCATCTTTTTAAACGGGAGAACTTGCACAATTGGTGCCTGACTAAATATTTTTTTTGTCCCACTGTATGTTGTGCTTCTACTCGCGCTGCATTGACTCTGTGCATACGCTTCGATGTAAGGTGAAAACTAGTTGTCTACTCAGTGGCGTAAGGCGGAAATTTGTTCTAGGCGGAAGTTCCGCCTCCACATCCTCGATAATCCAATCACAAATCTAACAGCATTTGTGACTGACGTTAAAAATAAATAAATAAATAAATAAAAAAAAAATCCAGAAATAATTTTATTTTTGTCAAAAAATAAACATTGTAGCATCTCCTCAATTAAAACAACGAACGGTTAATGTTGGCATAATCACATCAAAGTAGCTCTTGAGGGAGGCATTCGCTCGGCAGAGGTTCCGCCTATCTGCACATTAAGCCAATCCAAATGTGAACAGTAGCCGCCAAATTATGAATGAAAACTGAAGGTGCGGTATCATCAAACGAAGTGTTTTCTAAGTAGATGGCTAAACCGTCAGAATGGCACCGGAGATAAAAAGGGAAACTGGTAAAGATAATGTAGCAAGCAATTTTCATCGATGAGCAGAAAGATCTGTACGTTGTGCAACCGTCATTGACTGTGTGTCACGCAATGCAACTAACATAGGCACTGTATCTTCATTTTTTGAGTGCTCTTTATTAGGCAATACAAAAAATTATCATAAGAAATGTGCAGCAGATTGACCAACAGAGCAATTAATCTTTAAAATAACAATGTGACGTTCCACTTTCTGATTTTTTTTCTTTCTGAACAGAAAAAAGGTTTCCCAGGATCGGTTTGTTGTACCGAAAGCAACCAAGAACAAAAAAAAAGAAAAATATAGGGGAAAAAACCGAAAAAAACCCCACCTGAATCAGAATTTCCCCGTGTTATGGAAGAAGGCCGTTCTTCAATGAGGAGCTTTATGTAGTCCTCCTCCCCTTTTCCCTCCTCAGTGAAAGCTAATGAGCAATAATAAACTGTTATCATTCTTATTTAGTAGGGATTTAACAATATTCCTGATACTGCGATATCGCGAAATTAAAAGTGCCACAATATCGTCGTGGTCTTGTCTCGGTATAAAATAATATGCCAATGTGTTTAACATTTTATTTTTGGGCAGCTATACGGAGCCACACCGCTTAGCCAGACTGCTACAGCCAGACTACAGAACTCCACTTCCTCATTAAGAGTATAAACTCACCCGATTGGATGCGTAACCCGTGTGACCATGTGGGTATGTCACAAAAAATACACAGATTGGCTGACTAACCCAGATTACAAAAAGGCTGCATTAGGAGGGATGTAGAAACAAGTCTGTGCCCCGAGTCCCTCCCAAGGCTACAGCGTAGCCGCTATGCCGATCTATCGCGTCGCAATCGATTGGGCAAGAGGCGCCTTGTTGTTCACGCCAGCCTCCGTCCGCTGACCGACTGGCCTGCATTGGCTGCTAGTGGACCTCCACTTCGCGAAGCCGCATCCCGACCGGTTGTGTCCACCACCAGGTAGCCCCACTAGCCGGCTCTCTGCGGGCCACCATCACTGCTCCCCATCCAAGAGATGAGCTGCCCAATTATTTCAGCATATTGTAACAGCAGCACTGTTTAGTGGTATTATCGTGACTGTTTATCTCAAGTCGAAAGTCGTGGGTGAAAGAACATCACACAGAGAGAAAATAAGGATTCTGACTACCCATTACAACATATCCCTCCGCCAAGACATAACAGTAGTCCCAAAAATGTAATATTGAAATAGGTCCACTCCATACAAATACAGATGTCAAGGCAAAAATAAATCTGGTATACTTCCCACTCTTCAAATGAAATGTCCACATTTCAAATTAAAACATATTACAAAGGCTGTGGGTGGGACGGTGCAAACAACTCATCAGCAAAAATAATCAGAAAGTCAGATTTGATTTTGCAAAGAACTACAGCAATGACGGCGCGGTGAACGACTCGATAGGACATCTGCCTCACAGTTCTGAGGACCTGGGTTCAAATCAAGCCTCGCCTGTGTGGAGTTTGCATGTTCTCCCTGTGCCTGCGTGTGTTTTCTCCGGGTACTCCAGTTTCCTCCCACATCCCAAAAACATGCATGTGAGGTTAATTGCAGACTCCAAATTGTCCATAGGTGTTATGGTGAGTGCGAATGGTTGTGTGTCTATATGTGCCCTGCGATTGGCTGCTGACCAGTTCAGGGTGTACCCCGCCTCTCGCCAGAAGATAGCTGGGATAGGCTCTAGCATG
This sequence comes from Phyllopteryx taeniolatus, assembly GCF_024500385.1. Lineage (NCBI taxonomy): Eukaryota > Metazoa > Chordata > Actinopteri > Syngnathiformes > Syngnathidae > Phyllopteryx > Phyllopteryx taeniolatus. Next base: position 21,226,189 of record NC_084502.1, on the reverse strand, counting down.
TCCATGACCCTAGTGCGTATAAGTGGTAAGGAAGATGGATGGATGGTACAGAGATAATCCACAAACGTTTTGGAATAAGGTTTTATGGACTGATGAGACCAAAATTAACCTCTCGTGATGGAACAGGAAAAAAGGAGTGACAAAATTTTTCATTTTCTGTTTGCCGTACCGCTTATCCTCACTACGGTCGCGGGCATGCTGGAGCCTGTCCCAGCTGGCTCTGGGCGAGAGGTGGGGTACACCCTGAACTGTTTTTTGAATGTGGGAATGTAGAGATTTCAATTAACCTACCATGCACGTTTTGGGAATGGGGAAGGCAACTGGAGTACCTGGAGAAAACCCAAACCCCACACAGGCGAGGTGGGATTTGAACCCCGCTCCTCAGAACTGTGAGGCAGATGTGTTTACCAGTCGTTCACCGCGCCGTCATTGCTGTAGTTCTTTGCAAAATCAAATCTGACTTTCAGATTATTTTTGCTGATGAGTTGTTTGCATCTTGCGGTATGGCCTTTCTTCTCTTGAAGTCTTCTTCAACAGGGGATTGTGATACCTTCACCCCTGTCATGTGGAGGCTGGCAGTGATGTCACTGACTGTGGTTTTTGGGTGTTTCTTCACAGCTCTAACAATGTGTATGTCTGAGCACTGGTGATCACCAACACGTTTCCCCCCCATTTTGTCCTTATAATACAAAGTCGGCATGCTCCACTCTTGTCGTCGCCACGCTAACAGGCGTATCCGGTCGCATTTGAGTTGACAAGATAAAGCCCAATGATCGTAAAAAACGGGATGCGGTGGTATTGGAATACAAGATTTTATTGCAGTAGTCTGACATAGTGCAATCGTGAAAGAGCAAATTTGTCTTGTAGTCTGATCCTGGCATTACGTGTTGTGTGTCTCAGACGTGTTGTCTGTTCCACACCGTTGACATGTTTTTTTTTTAAAAATAACTTTATTGGCCATCAGATATTTCCAATACTACATCAAAAGACACGCGACAAGGCTAAAAATAAACTAGCTTTTGGATTCAAATATACTGTGGACACAGAGTAAATGTCTTTTGCGGATCGGCGAATGATGACATTAAAGCCGATCAGCCGATCGGGATAAAATGCTAAACATCGTCCGATACCGATCAGCCCGATAAAATCTTTTGATCTGAAACCCAAATTTCTTCAGTATACAACAAAAACAAAGGAATTGACCTTGCGATTCCAATAACCTTTAGAGGGACTGGATGTCACACTACACGGAAGATGTCCAAAAAAAAAAATCAAACATGCTAGACTTTTCATTTTGGCGTCATAGGCCTATCGTAGGGCAAAATCGTTGGTCATGGATATGTCACACTACAAGAAGTTTTGTCGTTCCCGAATCTGGGAAATCCCCCACGATAGCTAATCACAATATCGGGGCTAAAATCCTGTAGTCTGAGCTAGGCATAAGAGTCTATCTTGTACCATGTGAAAAAAAATTGTTACACTTTAAGTAACCTCTAAATATTGTATGCTGGTACCGTCATAAACCAGGAACTCCATGCAATTATTTACTACCCGTCCGCTATCCACCCAAAATGGAACTGTGACCCAGTTTTGGGTCACGACCCACCAGTTGAGAATCATTGGTTTAGGGAATTCTCCCAAGTGGGCTTGAGCCTATGATATTTGTGCCCAGTGACACTAGATCCACTTTGCTGACTCTGCGGTTCAAGAGTAAAGTATAATCCAAACTCGGAATATTTATTTATGTTAAAAAGTGGATTTCCTTTGTGTATGAAAAAAGTACTATATAACATCTACACGGGTTGAGAGACGAAGATGAAGCTGCCAGGCGGCAATGGTGCCAGCCAGGCAACAGCAGAAACCTGGTGCAGGCTAAAAATAGGCTCTTTAAACTGGGTGACACACATCTTGCTAAGCTAATGTATCACAGCGACTCAGCACAGTTTCATAATATGTGGTTGGGGTGAGGGGCCGTGATGTTCTGGACGAGTTGAAACAAATATGTCATGCTTTGAATACACAGAACATCGCCATTTACCTCCATTGTTTTTTTTGGCTTTTTTTTGGGACAAATGTACATAAGAGCCAAAGAGGTCCAGTCCTGATATCGACTAGCCAATTTGAGTTAGCCAAATTAGCCTTCAAACATTTACAGTCATAGAGCGACACAACGCTAAACCCATTAGCTTAAAGAGGTTTAAAGGATCCTCTCGAGAAAAAACGACAAAAAAGTTAAACGAGTCAATTTTACACGCGTTTACGATATTAATGTTAACGCGATTCCTCACTTCCCATTAGCATCTGATATCGTTGTGATACACCTCTTTCCAACTCCAAAGCCGTGGATTGGGATGTAAACAAGGCCATCAGCAACTCAAGAGCCTACAAACACATTTAAGCACACATGTATCCATTTATTCCACAGTAACTCAAGACATATTTACCTCTAAGAGCGACGTCGGCCCTGTCCACGGTGGCATACAAAAGTGTCTTATCGTGGGTTAACACACTACACAAAGCCGCTACGTGCGTTAGCTGGTCAGCGGAAGAAGTGATGCGTTCAATGTACATTGCCGGGGTTGGAATTTCCAGATCTCAATCGAGGGAAAAGGAAAAGGGATACTGGAACGCCTCTTAGCCACCACACTAACTCCACAGGGGTATATAACTAGTTAAAGTATTGGTTCCAATTTCAAGCTAGCTTTCAAATGAATCAATAAAACGTAAATTCAAACTTGTAACGTTGTTGCAGTTTAACGTTGCATTCGCATGAATGGACGATGAAGAAAACAAGCCTATTTATCCAGGCATGGCATATTTATTAAGGAGCTGTGAAGACTCTTAAATTGCTCGTTGTTGTGAATGTGAGTGCGAATGGTTGTTTGTTTATATGTGCCCTGCAATTGAGTGGCGACCAGTTCAGGGTGTACAGGCAGATGTGCTAACCAGTTGATCCCCGTGCCGCCCAAAATAATATATAAAATACAAAAACGTATTTACAATTAAACTGAACTATTTTGTTTAAGTTCAAAAACAGAATCACTTCAAAACAAGAAAATATGAACTAAATTATGTACAAACCAAAGAAAAAAATGCAACCAGATAACTTGACTAGAGTTAAGATTGGCATTGAGAAGCAATAAAAGTACCTGAAGCTTCGAGGAGCTGATTTGGTTTCTTATGTCTGTCTGGAAATTATCTGACCTCTTTCGGAGATTCTCTCAGAAGAGACTGTTTGCAACAGTTCTATTAGACACACTGGCACCTTCATTAATATTTTTTTTCAGAATTTGTATTGTCAATAAAATTGAATTGTCTTCTTTTCCTGCTGGTGTCATTCGTTTCCATATCAGCGCGTGTGTGTGTGCACTGCTGCCCCTCAACCCTCTGCTCAACTGTGAAGGAGAAAAAAAGGCAGCTCGGCTCTCCGCATTAAGATCAAAGAGGGTTGACTGTTTAGCGTGAGATAGTCTCGCCCCACCTTATCACGGTGGAGGGGTTTGTGTGTCCCAATGATCCTACGAGTTGTCTGAGGCTTTATACCCCTGGCAGGGTCACCCATGGCAAACAGGTCCTAGGTGAGGAACCAGACAAAGCACGGCTCCAAAGACCCCTACGATGTTTGAAAATACAGGAAAATGTTTTCCCTTGCCCAGACGTGGGACACCGGGTTCCCCCTCTGAAGCCAGACGTGAAGGTGGAGCTCGAAGGCGAGTGCCTGGTGACCGGGCCTGCACCTATGGGGCCCGGCTGGGCACAGCCCGAAAGGTTAACGTGGGTCCCCCATTCCATGGGCTCAACTCCTGTGGGAGGGGCCATTGGGGTCGGTTGCAGAGTGAGCTGGGAGTGGCCGAAGGGAGGGACCTTGGTGATCCGATCCCCGGCTCGAGGGAAGCTGGCTCGAGGGACGTGGAATGTCAACTCTCTGGCAGGGAAGGAGCCCGGGCTGGTGTGTGAGTTTGAGAAGTTCCGGGGAGATAAAGTCGGGCATGACTCCACACACAGCTCGGGCTCTGGTACCAGTCCTCTTGAGAGGGGTTGGACTCTCTTCCACTCTGGAGTTGCCCACGGTGAGAGGCGCCGAGCAGGTGTGGGTATACTTATTGCTCAGCGCCTGTACATTGGGGTTCACCCTGGTGGACGAGAGGATAGCCTCCCTCCGCCTTTGGGTGGGAGGACGGGTCCTGACTGTTGTTTGTGCCTATGCACCAAACAGCATTTCAGAGTACCCACCCTTTTTAGAGTCCTTGGAGGGGGTGCTGGAGAGCGCTCTCACTGGGGACTCCATCGTTCTGCTGGGTGACTTCAATGCTCACGTGGGCAATGAAAGTGAGAGCTGGAGGGGTGTGATTGGGAGGGACGGTCCCCCCGATCAGAACCCGAGTGGTGTTCTGTTCTTGGAGTTCTGTGGTTATCACGGATTGTCCATAACGAACACCATGTTCAAGCATAAGGGTGTCCACACGTACACTTGGCACCAGGACACCTTAGGTCGCAGATGGATGATCAACTTTGTTGTTGTGTCATTGGATTTGCGGCCGCATGTCTTGGACATTCAGGTGAAGAGAGGGGCGGAGCTGTCAAATGATCACCAACTGGTGGTGAGTGGGCTCAAATGGTGGGGAAAGATGCCGGTCCAACCTGGCAGGCCCAAACGTATTGTGAGGGTCTGCTGGGAACGTCTGAAAGAATCCCCTGTCGGAAGGAGGTTCAACTCCCAACTCCAGCAGAACTTCACCCACATCACGGGGGAGGCGGATGACGTTGAGTCCGAGTGGACCATGTTCTGCACCTCCATTGCAGAGGCGGCCGACTGGAGCTGTGGGCGTAAGGTGGTCGGTGCCTGTCATGGCGGCAATCCCTGAACCAGTTGGTGGACACCAGCAGTGAGGTATGCCATCAAGCTGAAGAAGGAGTCCTATCAGGCTATTTTTTGGCCTGTGGGACTCCTGAGGTAGCTGACAGGTACCGGCTGGCCAAGCGGAATGCAGCTTGGTTGCTGAGGCAAAAACTCGGGCATGGGAGGAGTTCAGTGAGGCCATGGGGAACAACTTCCGGACAGCTTCAAGGAAATTCTGGTCCACCATCCGGTGTCTCAGGAGGGGGAAGCAATGCTCCATCAACACTGTGTATAGTGGGGATGGGGTATTGCTGACCTCGACTCGGGACGTTGTGAGTCGGTGGGGAGAATACTTCAAAGACCTCCTCAATTCCACTGACACGCCTTCACATGAGGAAGCAGAGTCTGGGTTCTCTGAGGCGGGCTCTCCTATCTCTGGGGTTGAGGTCGCCGAGGTGGTTAAAAAGCTCCTCGGTGGCAAGGCCCCGGGGGTGGATGAGATTCGCCCGGAGTTCCTAAAGGTTCTGGATGTTGTGGGGCTGTCCTGGTTGACACACCTCTGGGTGGCGGTCCCCCTTTTTAAGAAGAGGAACCAGAGGGTGTGTTCCAACTACAGGGGGATCACACTCCTCAGCCTCCCTGGCAAGGTCTATTCAGGGGTGCTAGAGAGGAGGGTCCCTCGGGAAGTCGAATCTCAGATTCAGGAGGAGCAGTGTGGTTTTCATCCTGGCCATGGAACAGTAGACCAGCTCTACACCCTTGGCAGGGTCCTCGAGTCTACATGTGTTTTAGTCAAGTGGGCCGGACCAGTATATCCTGGCCTTATGAGCTATAAATAACCATCCATCAATTCTAAACACCACTTATCCTAGTTTGGGTCGCGGGGGGCTGGAGCCTATCCCAGCTAACTTCGGGCGAAAGGCGGACTACACTACTGGTCGCCAGTCGGTCGCAGGCTAAATAATGATAATAAAAAATTTGTAACCATATTTTGGGTGCACATAATTACACCTACATTTGGGAAAATATTCATTCGTATTGATTATTATCTTGTTGCAAATCTTGTTTCAGATCATATGAGCAATCTCATGTCATAACAAAAATTTGTGAAATTTCAACAGTATTATGAAACAGTGTTTTCATTTACACTTGGAACTTAGAGATCACAGTACATATATAAACTGTCCCTTTTACAAAACAACTTTAGAAATCATTTTAAATTTACACAAATTTCCACATGCATCTGGAAATCTTGAAAGGCTCAACTGACTCATTACACCTTAAAAACTAAAGTGGGAACATTTCAGAATGAAAGTGCAGTTATCCTCCTGCCTTGTAAATGTACACAGACAGATTGACAGAATGAAACTACTATAACTACTAATCCAACTATTAGCATGCATCAAATTAGCTTATAGCCTACATCTCACTAAAGATGTGACTTTCATTTTTTCCCTGTCAGAGGTCACTCATATTATAAAAACCTCTTTTCCCAATTAACTTCATAAACTCATTTTAACTGTATATATGCACATGAAATTACTAAACAAACAATACATGATATGATTGCTTCACACAAAGTCTCACCCTGTTACTGCATACTGACTGGAGGTGTCCTGTCACACCACACCGATCTTTTTTCTCTCACAGCTTCATGCATGTCACGCGACTCACAGAACTTCCGGTTCTACAGTGCTTGTGTCAAAATAAAAGCATACAGTGGGTACGGAAAGTATTCAGACCCTCTTAAATTTTTCCACTATTTTTATATTGCAGCCATTTGCTAAAATCATTTCAGTTCATTTTTTCAACATCAATGTACACACAGCACCCCGTATTGACAGAAAAAAACAGAATTATTGAAATTTTTGCAGATTTATTAAAAAAGAAAAACTGAAATATCACACAGCCATAAGTATTCAGACCCTTTGCTCAGTATTTAGTAGAAGCACCCTTTTGAGCTATACAGCCATGAGTCTTTTTAGGAATGATGCAACAGGTTTTTCACACCTGGATTTGGGGCTCCTCTGCCATTCCTCCCTGCAGATCCTCTCCAGTTCTGTCAGGTTGGATGGTGAACGGTGGTGGGCAGCCATTTTCAGGTCTTTCCAGAGATGCTCAATTGGGTTTAAGTCAGGGCTCTGGCTGGGCCATTCAAAAACAGTCACGGAGTGTTCTGAAGCCACTCCTTTGGTATTTTAGCTGTGTGCTTGGGGTCATTTTCTTTTTGAAGGTGAACCTTCGGCCCAGTCTGATGTTCTGAGCACTCTGGAGAAGGTTTTCGTCCAGGATATCCCTGTACTTGGCCGCATTCATCTTTTCTTCGATTGCAACCAGTGTCCTTGTCCCTGCAGCTGAAAAACACACCCACAAAATGATGTTGCCACCACCATGCTTCACTGTTGGGACTGTATTGGACTGGTGATGAGCAATGCCTGGTTTTCTCCACACCTGCCACTTGGAATTAAGGCCAACAATTTCTATCTTGGTCTCATCAGCCTAGAGAATCTTATTTCTCACCATCTTGGAGTCCTTCAGGTGTTTTTTTTTTTAGCAAACTCCATGCGGGCTTTCATGTGTCATGCACTGAGGAGAGGCTTCCGTAGGGCCACTCTGCCATAAAGCCCCGACTGGTGGTGGGCTGCAGTGATGGTTGACTTTCTAGAACTTTCTCCCATCTCCCGACTGCATCTCTGGAGCTCAGCCACAGTGATCTTTCGGTTCTTCTTTACCTCTCTCACCAAGGCTCTTCTCCTCCGATTGCTCAGTTTGGCCAGACAGCCAGCTCTAGGAAGGATTTTGATCGTCCCAAATGTCTTCCATTTCAGGATTATGGAGGCCACTGTGCTCTTAGGAAACCTAAGTGCAGCAGAATTTTTTTTGTAACCTTGGCCAGATCGGTGCCTTGCCACAATTCTGTCTCTGAGCTCTTCAGGCAGTATAATCAAACACAGCTGGACTCCAATGAAGGTGAAGAACCATTTTAAGGATTATCAGAAGAAATGGACAGCACCAGAGTTAAATATATGAGTGTCACAGCAAAGGGTCTGAATACTTATGGCTGTGTGATATTTCAGTTTTTCTTTTTTTAATAAATCAGCAGAAATTTCAACAATTACATTTATTTCTGTCGATATGTGGTGCATTACATGGGGTACATTAATGAGGAAAAAAAATTACTTAAATGATTTTAACAAATGGGTGCAATATAACAAAGAGTGAAAAAATTTAAGCGGGTCTAAAAACCGTTGGTTTCAAAATAAGTCTATATGTATAAATGAACTAAAACTTACCTAACAGGCAGAAGAATGTCCGCGGGCCTGATTGGACACCCTTATGGGCCGGTTCTGGCCCGCGGGCCATACGTTTGACAAACTTGTCCTACAGCATGTCCTAGCTCCACACTGTGGCACAAGCATAATACTGGAATGAACTGTGGACATATATTGTCTCAACAATATTAATCTATATCAAGAAACTTGTGTTATTGTTCTCTCATATTCATCAACAATGATTTGACCTGGTAGGAAACAATATCAATATGCAGCACCTTCAGTCAAGTTAAAAGGGATGACAGAACAATAAGTACAACAGCAGCTGTATCAACAACAGTAATATCCCACCTTGTGTTAAGTTTACATTTTAGAATGATCACTTCAAGAACATTTGTAGAAAACTACAATGTCCCATCACTGATGGTGGTGAGCTAACTTTAGAACCGGCTCACGGGCTACTCGTATGGCCCTTGGGGACCTTGTTTGGTGACCCCTACTGTAAAATCATATATGACCATGGAAAATGAAAAACATTAAGATTATAAAGCGACTACAGCATTTAACATTTGTTCATTTTAATCATATTCCAATATTCAAAAAAACAATTTCAATGAAGAGTGTAAATATGCACAACCTAACTTCCGCATTCGGCAAAACATCCCTATAGCAGGAGACTGGGACAAAAGAACTTTAAACTGTCTTTTGCTTCACACAAAATTTCTTCAAGAGCCACCAAAGATGACAGTATCTGATGTTTGGGCTTCGTTCAGTTTACTTATTAGTATAAATAAATGATTTACTGTGCTGTACATGTACTTAACGTTTGTTGGAAGACACCAGCCATAAAGAAAACACAATTTGAAAGAGTTCAGGTTCAAACAATCATGTCATCAACCAATAGTTGTCCGAGCTATCGCAGCATTTAGGTATGCACGGATGAGAGGTGAAATGTCTTCTTGACAAACAGAACAGTCCAGTTGCAATCGATTCAATGCCCTGAGCATTCAGGTACATTTCAATAAATTACAATATGTGAGAAAAATCCATTTATCTCAGTAGTCATACATTACACTCTAAGCAGATTTATTTAAGACGGTAAAATTATTTCACTCCGTGTGCGCTTAAGTTCATCTCTAAGAGTTTCACGTTTTGAATTGAACAACCTAACTAAATTAAGCTTTTGACACTATTCTAATTTATTGAAATATACCTCTAAACAGGAAGTCCGCTAACCTATTTTCTGGGTTTCGTCATGTGACGTTCCGTATATAGCAGAACACAAACATGTACTAACTATACAAATAGTATGAAATAGAAGGAGCCAGTGTACATTATGTGTCAAGTTTCCTTTACATATATAAAATATATGAATGCAACCCAAGAGGGCCGACTGATGGACAAAATGGAAGTTATGTGTGGTTATGTCAAACAATGATAACAATGAAACCTTTCAGTGAAAACTCTCCATGTAACATTTATTCCCGTATTGTTTGTTTTTATTTACCAGTCAATAAAACCACCGATAACTGACTGTACGCATACAAAGTGTATGCAGAGTGGCATTTAGTGAACAGTGACTTGAAAAGTGCAAAGTAAAAGGTCCTGTAGCATCATGCTTTCTCAAAGGGGAACAAATGTTTCTCTTTGCCTCTCCTCTCCAGCTTTGTCTTCTTTCCGCTGACACTCCCCCTTTTCTCCTCCTCTGCTTGCCTGTTTTGGGGCCACGACATAGCCAGTGTCTCCAACGCAGTTTTAGCTCTGGTATTTTCTTCTTCCCCAAAACCCCCCTCATCTGATGAAAGTCCATCACCTTTGTCTCCGTCAGTATTAGGGGGGCTGAGGCCTCCAGCGGCCTGACCCTTCTTGCCGTAACGCCGCTTTAGACGTTCTCTGATCAGAAGGCCCTTCACAAGAAGAGTCCAATTGGAGATCACCCTCTTTTCTGTTTTCTGAAAAATGAAAGCCAAAAGGCCATTTACCCAAACAATGACCAACTTTTCAATGACACTCCCACAAGTGGACACTCGCGCACCTCTTTCTCCCTCTGTTTTTGAAGCTCTTGTTCTTCCTCCCAGGCAGCTTTGAAGATCTCCTCATGCTCCTCACAGACAATGTAACCATCAGTGCTGGAGCACACATGACAACCAAATTAATAAATATACTATTAATATTATACTATTTATTACTGAGGTCAAATGTGTTGTCATCATGGTTTCTTTCTGTGTGTGAGCAGGATTAGGCACAACCCCCCCCCCCCTGCTGTTAACCATGAAAAATCAGGCATTTTTCCACACTTCACATAGTGAATAATGAGTGCATTTTTGGCAACATTATTATCCTGGCATGCCCAATGTAACCCGCTGGGCATTCTCTTAAGCAGAGATACCTAATCTTTTTGAAACTGAGAGCTACTTCTTGGTTATTGATTAATGCAAAGGGCTATGCGTTGGTGACCCCTGCTCTAATGTATAACATTGCCTTCTAATCAAAATCTCCACTTGTTGATTTTTACTTGTCTGTTCTCCTGCATGTACTGTTTAATGTATGTAGCTAAGTGACCAGTGAGAACACGTTATCTCCATTCGGTGCTGGAAGTGTCATTCAAAACACGTACTTCCGCTGTAGACCTCACACAAGATTTCATCTTGCTTTGAAGACAAATGACAATACGCAATGCACTAAAGGGAAAAATACTTCCGATTGATGCATGCAAGTCAAAATCAGGTAGTAAAATAAAATATAACGTCTGCTGAATTCAGTGTCGAATGTAAATCCATGTCTGCCTCACAGTTCTGAGGTTTGGGGTTCGAATCTCAGCTCCAGCCTTTCTGTGTGCAGTATGCATGTTAACCCCATGCTTGCCTGGGGTTTCTCCGGGTACTCTGGCTTCCACCCACATTCCAAAAACACGCATGACTAATTTCTGCATGGTAGGTGTAAATATGAGTGTGAATGGTGTTTTTTTTTTATCCACTCCAGGGTGTACCCAACCTCTCTCCCTAAGTCAGCTGGGATAGGCTTCACCTCACCTGTGAACCTGATGAAGACGCTTCAGAGTGCTACAGAAGACGGTTGACCGGATGTAAACACATTGCCTTGATAACACTGTGAGCTTTGTGGGAAAATTTTGTTTTATGCAGTCTTGTAAAATCCTCATTCATTCATTCATCTTCCGTTCCGTTTATCCTCACTAGGGTCGCGGGCGTGCTGGAGCCTATCTCAGCTCTCTCCGGGTGAGAGGCAGGGTACACCCTGAACTGGTCACCAGCCAATTGCAGGGCACATATAAACAAACAACCATTCGCACTCATATTCATACTTATGGGCAATTTAGAGTCTTCAATTAACCTACCCTGCATGTTTTTGGAATGGGGGAAGAAACCAGAGTACCCGGAGAAAACCCACACAGGCACGGGGAGAACATGCAAACTCCACACAGGCGGGGCCGGGATTTGAACCCCGGTCCACAGAACTGTGAGGTAGATGTGCTAACCAGGGGGACACCGTGCTGCCCTTGTATAATATTCTGTTCATATATTATTAATCAGTTGTCAATCCAATGCTGAGAGCATTGCAGGTGTTTAATGGCTAGCTACAATTCTGCCAACTGTTCTCCGGTGTTCACATAAACTTCAGAATATATAGTATCCATTTAATCATGTCACTTTGAAATTCATATCTGCATACAGAGCATTTATTATTCATGTAAAGTTGCTATATACACTGTTGCTGCTCAGTATCATTGCCTGGTATTGTAAATATCTAACTAAATGTATCAAAACACAACATTTGAAGTTAATCTTCATTAAAAAAACATTGTCTTACACTGCGTGGGAATATCCCCCATGGAAGTCAAAGCCAGTGACGGCGGGGGCAGCATCCATGTCCAACTTCTTGGCCACGCGGTGCAGGTTTGCTAGCCTGAGGTGGACACAGCCCACCGGCAGCATACAGGCCTTAAACAAGTAGACGTTGCCATAGTCGTTGCGGGGAACCTAAAGGCAACAAATGATAAGAAAACAATACAAGGCTAAGAATGAAAAGAAAACAATTCAAGGCTAAGTGAATACATTAAAGTGAATAATCCTTTTGAGGTAAATCTTTCATTTCAATGCATTTTTTGAAAGATATTTTCCAAATTTTGGCTTTCTAACATTTCTAACACGAAACTTTTCCAACCTTTCCATTCACAGCAATGGGAGGTTGATACGCCTCCGTCTGCCATTCTCCAAACAGAGCAAGGTCGTTTTGATCTTTCTGCTCGGTCATCATTCGAGCCTTACGGGAACGATTAGAGAAGCCTTTCACCATCTGACATGAAACACAAAATCTCATCAATTCATTATTCCATGAAGTGAACATCGTCTGAATAGGCTAAACGACCTATGGAACCATATCACTTGTCAATACAGTATTAAGCACTATGAGATGACCAGTCATACAAATGAGGATAAATACTTAAAAGTAAAAGCAAAATAAAGATGATTCTGATCATGATGTGCTTCAATGCGGACTCTCAACTTTAGTGAGCTCTCGATGTTCTACTATTTTGAATTAAGTAGGCTCCTCAGAGAAGTCACAAATTATGCTAATAAAGTAAAAAATTCAACCACTAAAATGTTTTTTTTTGGTTCATAAATGCAAGTAAATAACTATAATTATTTGACATCTTAATTAACAAATAATAAGGTGGTTGACTATTTTACAATTTATAGTATAACAGTTCAATTAATTAATGACCAATAATATTTATATCATGGCACTAAAAATATAATTCCGGCTAAAGAACAGAAGCTGGTGTATTAACCATTCCAGAAGAAAAATACCAATACTATAGGGCTGCAGGATTATGGCCAAAATAATAGTCATAATTATTTTGAGCAATATTGTAATCACCATTATTCCTCATGTTACGAAAAAAAGCCATATTTTTTATTGCACTACTTGTTAACAAACAAGATGTAACAGTTTTCAGTGAATGAATGAATCTTTAAAAAAGTATAATAGATAGATGACAATAGAAAATAAATGTACCCCAAAAAACTTCTACTGCAGCAAGGGTTAACTGAATAAATATGCTATTACAAAGTGCAATCACGAATTGCAACTTAATGGAAGCAAACGCAATAACATTAGGCTGCAAGCATCGACTTTCCATTTGAAAATCCCTGTCAATATAGTGAATTGTCAAGAACGGGTAGGTCTCTGTTGTTCTTGTTGACCATTGGTCAGTTGTGCATGGTCACAAACTGCAAAGAACACAATAGTTGTGAGTTCCCTCTCTATTTACTGCCGCCGTTTTTTTCATTACGACAGGCCAGCCGAAAATGTCAAGTCAAGGCAGCTTCTACAACGATTGTTAATAGTGTCTTACCAACGTGCTGAGGGCCAATTTCAAAATAAAAACTTAGTATATTACAACATTGGACATCAGGCTTTTATTTTGAAGTTGGCCACTGAGCGAGGTGCCGGCCCCTAATGATGCCCTCACCATATGTTCGCCCCCTGGTGCCTGACTGACTAGATTGCGGGCACTGCTACCAATGAAGCACTTTTCATATCCAGTGCCCGCATTTTAAATGTTAAAAATACATAAATAAATCGCAGATGATCAGGCTCATTTAATTGTAGCAGCCAAAATCACGATCACGATTAAAATTCCATTAATTGTGCAGCCCTACAATGCCATTAATGTAGGGTGGCTGTGACATAAACATCAAATTGAGCGGTAGTCTTAACAAATTTGTTAAGCACCGTATATAAGCTGTAATAATAATAATAATAAAACATTTTCAAATAAAAAATATGTAGTAAAATCTCACTTTGTAGGGTAGTTCTCCTATTCTGACAGTCCGTGCTTCTTTCAGCCACGTGTCTTTGGAGTGTAGTGTGTGCACGCAATCTCTAGTAGAAAGAAACAAGATCAGAAATATTTGCCTAAAGAATAGGACACTGTGCTCCTTGATTGAAATAACTACAATAATATATTAATAAATAGTATTCTAATAAACATCAACATTCAAAACAAGAGACATTGGTGTATTTCAGCACGACATAAAATCGATACACTATTCAGACAGCAGCATGGTATTCATGAGACTTAAATTTGTCCAAATTTCTCATCATCACCATCAAAAAATGTCTACGATGAACTCATACTTTGTCAAAGACCCTGTGAAAAATGTGTAGCCTTTTCTACACATTTTTTGGCCTATGTATGAAGAATGGGATGCGTGTTAAGCAGCAATGTGACAAGAGTTCCCAAAAATGACACTCTCTCAAAATGTTGAGTCCGGTTGGAACGCCCGCTTGAACCTGAGTACAACACACCAAGAATTATTTTGAAAATCTAATGATGGATTCGGGAGAAATTGTGTTTTTTGTGTGGGAAAACAATTGCCTTTTTGGGGACCGTTTTGGGGTAATTTGGCCTCTTGAAACACAGTACTGTTATTGAAGGAAAGCTGGAAGGGAAACAGAGAAGAGGAAGAAGAGCTACACTACTGGGAACTCTCGGGGGAGGAAGACCATTCGAAGAAGGATGGCAGAAGACAGAACGATGGTGGATGTCACAGCTGTAGGAGGACCCGCACATTAAGGCACAAAACTGAAGAAGGCCAATAAAACCTGGTCAAAAAATACATTCAAATTAGAGTAAAACAGTAAAATGTAATTATTTCTCAACATATCTCGAAAACGCTTTCGTTCATCTGCTACTCAGCGAACTGACAAGTTTCAATTCAAAATATCCACCTATAAGCTCGTACGAACCAAAATTCCGAGGGGTTCTCAAAGTTGAAAATGACTGAGTCACTTGCCCTAAAAACTCCTCCTAAATAGTACAAAAGGAACATTGTAGGTGAGAAGAGCAGTGTGGGTAGGTCACATACTTAAGTCATGTATTTTTTTCCCCTCAAGAATTTATTTCCTATGGAGGATTTCAAAGGAATTTGAAGTGCTCATTCCATGTTTTTTTTAGAAAATTCCACAAAGTCACTTGTTACATTGCTATTTTAAGGTGTCTACATTCCAAAGGGTCTTGAGAGTTTAACTGACCTGGAGTACACCGGCTCTCCCCGGCAGTATCCAAGTACGGCAGCTGTGTCGGGATAGATGGCTTCATACTTGAGCAGGTGTCTCTTTAAGGCGTAAAGTGGGTGGTTCTTGTATTCGGCGATGGAGATGGGCAAGGGCTTGTTCAACAGCTTCTTTTGCATCTGAGTGGGCAACAAAATGTGGATTGAGAGTATGTTGAATCCAGTTTAGGATCTCCTAAAACTAGTTTTTTATTTGAGAATAGGGTTCACCTCCTTATTCTCCTTTATGTCCCGCTCATTTTGTGATCTCAGAAACGGCTGCAGCGTCTCCTCCCACCACTCCTCCTCCACCCGCCTCCTCCTGGTCGATGTCAACCAGGTTGGGTCGTACTTCTGGCCCAGGTCCTTCACAAAGCCATCTCCGTCCACGCCCACCACGTACGTGACTGGCCACGTTGCATTCTGGGAGCAGCGGAGAGGCTCTCCCACTCCGTGCTCCACATCCACACACACCCAGGAGGAAGTTTTGTCCACGAACACTTCCAACCACTCGTCAGTTCCAACACCGTTTTTCTTTTTCATGCTCCTTTGCTTTCCTTTACTGCTCACCAATCTTTTTTCACCTTCCTTGTTATTCTCCTCATCATTTTCTACAACACTCATTTTCTTCTGGTTTCTGTCTTTTTTACCTTTGCTTTTGCTTCTCTCTTCACCCTTCACTCCCTTGACAGGTTTGGTCCCACTCTCGGAATCTTCGCTATCTTCCTCACTGAATGCTTGAAACTCCTCATCATTAAGTTCCTCCTCATTCTCACTGTTGGTCTCTTCCTTGTAGCTAACCTTTGAGGCGATGCTGCGCCGTTTGGAGTTCTTTGGTCTTTGGCCTCCTGGCAACGTAATCTTATCGTCTGCCTCTACTTCCTCTCCCTTTAATGGTTCCCTCTTTGCTTTTTTTCCTCCCCTGTCTATGGCACTCTTTACTCCTTGAGCTGACCTCTTAGAGCCTGGAGAGACTTTCTGCTGAGGCGAGCTGGTCTTATCTATTACCCGGCTTTGGTTTGTCGTTGCTAGTGAGACAGAGGAGGTAGCGTCCCCTTTGCCCTGGAGACAAGACACATGCAAAGTATGAAAAAACAGTGGCATGGTGAATATACTGTATATACCACAGGAACACAATAACAGACAAAGATGCAGAATGTCTTCTTGAGCCTACACACGACAAATAACAACCTGATGTGACAGATTGGCGTCTGACTTTTCCATGATTACTTGGAATTTGGATCAGATCATATTAAAGTTGGTCTGACTTGAATCCGATTGAAATGCTCTGGAATGACCTTAAAAGGGCCGTTCATGCATGAAAACCCTCCACTGTTGCTGAATTAAAACAATTCTACAAGGAAGAGTAGGCCAAGATATCTCCACAGAGATGTGAAAGACTCATTGCCAGTTAGAGAAAAGGTTTGATTTCAGTTGTTGATGCTGAAAGTGGCCCAACCAATTATCAGGTTTAGGGGGCAATTACTTTTTCCACACAGGGCCAGGTAGCTTTGAATAGTTTTTTTTTCCTTTAAAAAATAAAATCACCATTTGAAAAATGCATTTTATGTTTACTTGGGTTATCTTTGTGTGAAAGTCACTGATGGTGTAGTGGTACATTCGTCTGACTTTGGTGCAGGCACCGTGGGTTCAGTTCCCACTCAGTGACGGTGTGAATGTGAGTGTGAATGGGTGCCCGTGTCTATATGTGCCCTGTGACTGACTAGCGACCAGTTCCAGGTGTAGTCTGCCTTTCACCTGAAGTCAGCTGGGATAAGCTCCCGTGACCCTGAACAGGATAAGGAGTATTGAGAATGGATGGATGGATCTGTGTGTGATATTTACATTTGTTAGATGAACTTAAAACATTTAAGAGGGGAAACTATGCAAACAAAATAAGAATTTCATAAGGGGGCAAATAAATTTTCATGCCACTGTATTTATGTATATAAAATGGTGACGTTACCTTGGCTGGTGGAGGTTTGAGAGGAATGGGCTGCAGAGAAAGAACCAGGCGGCAAAAGAGCTGCAGAGACCTGAGGACCAACATGAACAGCTACAGGAAACATAAAAGGAACACAACCATGTCAACAGCGTTCTGTGAACCACTCCATTCCACTGGTGGAAGTGAACTACCAACATGAGTCATCTCCTGGTGGTTCTTTGCCGACAGGCTGGCCAGACGTCTCTCCAGTAGAGTGCGAGGGTTTGGACGCTCCTCATAGGGAAGACTGGTGTTGAGGGTGAAAGTTGCTTGAAACCTGGAAGATGCAATAAGATTAAAGACCTTTTACTTGAAGTGTGTTAACAATTCAAACGCTGTACCAATTTTTGTTTCATACACATTAAAGACAATCGAAGTTAGAAATATCATTCATGTGATTCAAAGCAGTAATAAGGTCTTTTTTTCTTTTCACCCCAAACTGGGTTAGTACATTGACATTAATGATACATACTTATACAAAAAATTTCCTGATGAGGGATCTTTTCCGGGGTCAAACTGTTACCCACACAGAACATTTAATTAGTGCACAAGCAATAGTCGTCAAGTAAAAACAAAGTTAACCTCTGTTTAGATCAAAACATAAAAACTAAGTAATTTACTTTAACGACGGATTACAACGGCGTAATCCAATGGTGAGTGGGATCGCATCTCACTTGCTAACATTCAATAGCTATAGTGTAATAAAAAGTTTAATGACGGGAAAACAAAAAAAAATTAAGAACTTAAGTTTGATAGCAAGTGACTTGGCACTGAAGTCTTGGTGCTTTGACTAGAAGTAACGTTAACTATGGAGTATATTTTTCTCAACACGGCTGTTGGCTGCTCCTTTTAAAGTAAGTGTTGCACAAAAGCCAGACAAAGCCAAAGAAAATGAAACACACACATGCAGTTAACCTTTGCATGCTCACAGCACTGAAGCCTTTTGAGGTATGCTGTCGTGTCATTCTCTCTGTCTGACCAGGCGTTCTTTTGTTGACGGCACGCCTGAAGAGAGTACCTTCATCTGGGCTGCACGCTGAATGCTTTAACCTGACAGCTCACAGCCTCCAAAACCGGCTGAACGTTTTACTATACACAATTTGTATTTAATTTTGTAAGACATGGTGCTGAGCCTGGGGGCTCCCTAGACTTTTTGTTAGAATTGTAAAACAAAACTATTTTCTAAGATTAAAAAATAAATAAATAAATAAATAATAACATTGCAAATCTGAAAAGCTGTTTTATAAACATGCTTAAAGGCATTTAAATGAAGTCAAATATTAGAGTTTTTATTATTTCAAATTTTGACGCCAATCTTTTCCTTTTATAGCGCAAAATGAATATATTGTCGGTCGGGTATCGGCCTCCTTGACTACTAATAATCTGTATCGGCCCTGAAAAAAATAAACATATCGGTCTATCAGTAATCCAGTCCACTACATAATTGAAGGTGTGGGTGGTAGTGTAGTACGCCTCGATTAGGTGCAGCAGTTCAAGAGGAATGCCATTTGCTTCCATGACCTTCCACAACAAAGCATAACATTGTTGGCCTCTGGTAGCACCAGCGTTGTTCGAGGCTTAAAGATGTGGTCAACGCAGCTTCTGCCAGCCCCGGAACCCACTTTGGTTGGGGTGGTCTCATGTGATGGTGGAAGAATTACAAATTATACAAATTTAGGGGTGTTTGACTTTAGACGTTTGACTCTATGCATGTTATTTGAAGCAGTGTTTCCTGACCTTTATTGAGCCAAGGGTCCGTAGAGCAGTGATTCCCAACCAGCGTGGCATTACCATGCCGTGACAGATCATCAGGGGTGCCGTGGGAAACTAGCAAATGTCACTTAATTTGTTATAAAATTATTATTCAATGAATTAAAACTATATCTTTATCTATGCCATCGACTTATAGTGACAGGCAGAACAAATAAATGCTCTTACCTTAGCTAGCAATAAACCTGTGATTTCCCTTGTTGCCATTCATATAACAGAATAAGTCATGGCTTCCTACGAGTATGAGCGTTGTTTTTAATTAAACATGCCCACATTTCACACTAAATAAGTAAATTTGTGAGTAAATTGAGACAAGCTCATAATTATTTTGGTCGTCATACTTTTTGTGGCAGTTTTGTTTGGTGGTGTGTCGTAAGACTTTTTCCAATGTAAAATGGTTGCGTTGGCTCAATAAAGATTGGGAAACACTGCCACAGGGTGTGGCACCCCGGTTGGGAATCATTGATTTACACGTTGTATTGTTAATGTGTACACACCATTTTAAAAGCCCACAGAGGTAGTTGTGGTCTTTGCGTTCCTTGGCTACTGCACTAAAGTGAGTGGGCAGCAACGACAGAGTGACAGCCAGCAGGTCGGGTTCGCTGCACAGGCGGTTGCGGAACATCCCGCTTGCTAACAGACACATGAGGTGCACCTGAGGGAACATAAGAAGAGAATCACAGTAACTCACAAAGGCAGCATGGAAGCCTTCTAACAAGAAAAGCGTTTGTGTGTGTGTGTTCACCTTGTGCGTGTCTATCAGCAGGTCCTTCTTGTAACGGTTCATCATCCGTCTCAAGTACATCTCAAACTCTGCCTTCTTTTTCTGTCTGGACAATTACAAATGATGATTAGTCACCACAACAGAAACAGTTTGAGCATCATTTTAAAGCACAATTAGTCTGCCAGTAAGCAGATTCAAAGACAAAAACTACTAACCAATTTCCACAAACCTTGTTGGACCTTAACTGCATATAGAATCATTGTTTGTTTTCAGCTTTTTACGGCAAGCTACTGGGTGATTATTACATGAGCAGCTAATTTAAGTTTCTATTTTGCACTTACTGTGAATATGTATGTCTTTACTAGACAGCTAATACATTAACTTTTCTTAATTTTTTGTTTTGTTTGTTTCACTCTGTCAATCTCCCTGTATAGATTTACAAGGCAGGGGGATAACTGCACTTTCATTCTTAAAAGTTCCCACTTTAGTTTGTAAGGTGTGATGAGTCAGTTGAACCTTTCAAGATTTCCAGGTGGATGTGAAAATGTATGTAAATTTAAAATGATTCCTAAAAAAGTTGTTATAAAAGGTACATACAGTATGCAGTTTATAGATCTATTGGGATTTTGCATTTGTTGCATTTGTAAATGAAAACACTGACTCATGATATTATATAAATTACGACATTTGAGATTGCTCATCTGATTTGGAACAAGATAATAATCAATAGATTTTTATATTTTCCCAAATATAGTTGTAATTATGTAACCCCAAAAATGGTAAAAAAAAAAAATGTAATTGTCATGATTTATATAAGTACATGAATATCCTGGTCCAGCCAACTTGGGGTGAATGTGGTCCGCAAACTAAAATTAGTGTGATGTTCCTGCTCTACAGTATATAAATTTTAAACAAATGCTTAGGGATGTTCACTTACTTTTTTCTGACTTCCGGGGTCTCAATTTCTATCTCTACAGACTGAGATGGCAGGACTGGTTCTGAGGTTTCTGATGGACCCAGAGGCTCAGCCAGTTCTCACAAAGCACAAAGACATGTTAACTGAAAAAGTAAGACGAGGTTATTCTTCTTCTTGTTCTTTACTCACCTTCGACCTCCTCCCAGTCATCATCCTCTTCCTCACTCTCCTCCTCTTCTTCTTCCATTACATTGTCTGTCACTGGGGCTACTGAACTCATCATATTATCATAATCATTATTGCTGTGTTTATCTTCCATCTTCAATGGTGACCGGAAGTGTTTGCTGGTGATGATACCAACGGACCTCCTCGAGGCATTCCCTACTCCTTGCCCTGAGGATGTACGTCGTTTCGGAATGACCCTCCTTCTGAGCGTCTCCTCCTTTTCTGCATTGTCATCACCTTAGTATAAAGACAACAGGGAACCATTCCCTTTAGTAAAGTAATGATCGGGCAATTTATTTATTTTTGAACCTGTTCTGTTTGGTTTGTTTGGTCATGCAGTATGGTCAATCTGTATGTGCGCCTTTTTATGTTGGAACAATATTGCTGTGCAACAGGGGAGTTTGAGATTAGACTTTACACCGATTTTATCGACCTTATCGGTATCGGCCGATAATTAGCATTTTATGCTGATCGGCTTTAATGTCATAATTCGCCGCTCCGCAAAAGACATTTACTCCGTGTCGCCATCCTGCACAGTATATTTGAATCCAAAAGCTAGTTTATTTTTAGCCTTGTCGCGTAAACATGCCGCCCTTCTGTCGAATCATGCTCTAAAGTTTCGTTGTGGGTGAAGAAATTTTATTAAAAATAAAGTAATTTAATTACAGTAAGTTAGCACCAATTATTTCTGTCATGTAATGTTTGTTTGACCAGACTGATTAGAATACATGACCTGACTAGAGCAGTGATTTCCAACCTTTATGGAGCCAAGGAACATATTTTACAATTGAAAAATCTCACGGCACACCAACAAACAAAAATGTCACAAAAAGCGGATACATTAATTACTGTATTTACTTCCCGCCATCTAAGAGCAGACCATTCATTTGTTCTGTCTGTCACTATGCCTCACTGGCATAAATAGATGAACAAAGATACATTATTTATTGTAAATATATTTTTGAGCAATTAAGTACACAAGTATATACAGTAAATGAACAGATCATTTAAATAGGCACATTCCTCCATCTTGTGATCGGATCGGTTATCGTTTTTTTAAACTCGCTGATAGGTGATCGGCCCCAAAAGTCCTGATCGTGTAAAGCCTATTTGAGATACACCCTCTGTTATTTGAATTGCGTTTGGATGTTTATCACACGAACAGGGTAAGGTTTAAGAGGGGACAGAAAGAGAGCAAAGAGCAAAACAGAGAACAATAACAGAATAACAACAGTATTATGACAAGTTGACAACGATAACATGGGAGTTGGAATTGTATCTGTAAGTGGACTAGGGTGTGCTACGGGGCGTGGTGGGAGCTATAGAGAGCCAAAATCCCTGTAAAGAATTTGAGTCTAAATAAGGGCTAACTCAAGAAGTTAACATAATCATAAGGGCTGTTAATAGCAATGACGGCCTTTGTAATACTGAACGATTAGTATACATAAGTAACTGGACGTAGGTGGTGACACTTTCTATTAACATTCTATCAATGGTAATGTCAATAAAACAAAACAGCACAATTACATAGTAAACAGAAGGTCGGCGTGAGTACCTGCATCTTTTCTCTTCGCCTTCTCTTTTGCTCCGCTCCCCCTTGCTTTCAGCACCTGCTTCAGCTTCTTTGTATCGACGTCTGCCTTAGATCCACTCCGCTTTGCCATATTGCACACTTATCCAACTTTGTTTACCTTCGCTAAAATGTTTCTTTTCTTTGTTATAATCACATCCGAACGTACACAATAAGTCTCACAATTCCCTGCGTTTAATCATGCCCTGAATGATATGGAAAGGAAGTTATCCAACATTTCAACGCCTCTTTGATAACACCTCAAGACCACTCGTGAGGGTGGCGGGTAGTGACGTCGTATCCGGCCGCGTTTTTCTGGCTTTTTTTTTAGGACTCGCAAACACTTTTAATGCATATTGCCACCTAGTGTAGAAACAAGCGAGTTGCATGCTATGGCAGCGTCCACAGATATGATTAGGTAAATACGACACGCCTCTTTTGAGCTGCGTGCCTACGGCGACGCTACCTAGGGAGGTCAAAATCGTCAGCGCATTGTGTGTGTGGACGGCAAGAAAACCAAAACACCAAAGATGCCAGTACATTGTGCTGCATAGTGCATACGGTTGCATACAACACCGAAGAATTACGACAGGGGAACTGAGAGGATCCTTTCAAAAAAAAATATATTTCTTTGCTTTTTTTTTTTTTTTTTTTGGTCCCAGAAATGATGTAGTTATAGCATACTCTTTGATGTTGATAAGTAAACCTCATGAAAATCGGTTGGGGAATTAGGAAGTTACAACTTAATTCAATGCCCATGCATAGCCTTTGACGGAACGTCGACTACCCGAACATGGCCGCCACGTAGGCACCTCGCTTAACATGGCTGCACTGACATATTTGGTCTTCTTATTTATGGGAGCAACTACCCACGACTCCAATGCACAGTTAGAAGGAAGTGACCGTTTGAACTATGGTTTGTTACTAGTTTGTGGGCCAAAATATCATAGATATGGAGTCTAGATACGCCAACCTGGTGTTATTGGGAATCCCACTTGTGTTCTAGGTAGGACACGCCCCACTCCAATATGATTGGCTGCAGTACACGCGCTGCTGCAATATAATTGGTAGCTGCATCCCAGTAGGACACGCCCTACTGCTCCCAGATGTGAAAAGCTGTGACTTCTGAGTGGTGGCGTTCATTAGAGTTCCAGTAACTGGAACCCACCATGATCCTAACCCATTGTAGCTCGCCTAACCCTAGCCGTAAACCTAGCCAGAATAAACATGATTGTTTTAACGGTGTACAAATGTGATACATATTTGGAATGGTCATCTAGTTCCATCTGCTTAGCCTGCACTTCCCGTTATGCAGGAGCCAATCATGTTGCAGTGGGATTCCTAATAACTTGCTAGCACGCTGTAGTAGCACGGATAATAGACGTACCTACATTTTCCTCATCTGATTTTTGTAAGGTTTAGCTACATTTTTGTCAACGTTAAAACATGCACTATCAATACATAACATTTGAAAAACGCCCCCCAAAATATTTTTACTTGTGAAAGATTACTCATTCCCTCGTTGTAATTGTACGCCATTGATGCGGGGGCTGTGCTGGCTAGCCGGCTAGCTAGCTAGCTCGAGAAAGGAGGCAGAAGTCCAAGCCGCTGAGGATTTACAGTAGCGACACAGGTGTAAACCTGAAGTAATGACCTTATAGCTTTTGCCATGGTATTGTTAGAGCTGTCCCTTTTTTTCAGGGCGAAGTCCTATCGGGATCTTCTATTGTAACAGAAATTAGTGTGAAACTAGTCTAGGACAGTGATTCTTAACTAGTGGGTCGCAGCCAGCTAGTAAGAAAAATTATGTTTTCCTATTTGGATTTTTTCGGTACAGCGCAGAGGCATACCAAGTTCCCACATGGAACATAGAAGAAAAGTGACAAGAAAAGCTACTTTCTTGCGCTCTAGCCACTAGTTTACTGTGTAAACAAATACAGTACAGCTCAGCCTTTGGTTGGTGGATATCATGGTAAGCAACATGCCTTTGGCGGTACAGCACTCATTTGAAACTGTATTTAAAGATATTATATACTTTGTTTTCAGAGTGGCAGACTGTGGTCAGCACATCTACCTCACAGTTCTGGGGACCCGGGTTCAAATTCGGCCTCCCCTGTATGGAGTTTGGATGTTCTTCCCGTGCCTGCGTAGGTTTTTTTCGGGTACTCCGGTTTCCTCCCACATCCCCAAAACATGCATGGTAGGTTAATAGAAGACTCTAAATTGCCCGTAGGTGTGAATGTAAGTGCGAATGGTTGTTTGTCTATCTGAGCCATGCAACTGGCTAGTGCCCAGGCTCAGCTAGGATAGGCTCCAACACGCCTGCGGCCCGAGTGAGGATAAGCGGTACGGAAAAAGGATGGATGGATGTTTTCAGTCTATTTTTAAACAAACAAACAAACAAACACAATTTTTATTGTTTTTCACGTCTGTGAAAGGGGTCGCAACTTCGCAACAAAAAGAAAATGCAGGTCAATGGTGACAACAGTTGAAAACGATCCCAGGTCGACACGGTGTCTTGCAATGGGAGACAAGAACGCTGACCGTTGAACTAAAACCCCGGGCCGCCAGCTCTGCGGCCAGTACCCTCTTTAAGGACTGGAGTGTGAGGTTTCCTAATGTACATCCGCAAAGCCTATCTTGCTTCCGTTCCATAGGTACCAGTTTCAAAGGAGCCACATGGCTACTTATGCACCGCTCATGCATTTGAAGTACTAGTAACTGTTTCTGCTCATTTTGGAAGCTCTGTTTGTTGTTGATTGAATGAAGACGCATTGCCGAAGAACTCATGTACGTATCAGTGCAAATTTGACTGCAAAAAGTGTAAGTAAAAGTGACTTGTGAACGAGAACGACAAAATTTTGTTTCCTTAAGGAACGCAGACGGACCTCTTATTTGATTGGAGGCAATGACGTCTACAGAAATACTTTTCAGATTTTTACGGGGTGAGTTTCCATTAACATTATCGACATTACGTTAGTTTGTATTCAAAGTTTTGACAAAGATGAAAATGTTCCTTGTGGTTGTTCCAGCGCAAATCTGACTGCAAAAAAGTGTTTTCAGCGTAAAAAGTCACACGTTTATAGGATTTGGACACAATAGAAAACTATATGGATGTGATTCACTATTATTATTCTTGTTTCCTGTGAAGTTTGAAGTAAATCTGACGATGCGCTTTGTCTCAGTATGACCCGGACAATGAGATGGCTCGAGCGCACGGCGTCATTGTTTGTTGTCTACAAACTCAAAATCACTGGCTGATCGCAATTTCAGCAAGTGCTGGCGATCATATGCTAAATTACTTTGGCTATTGACTATTTTTGGTGTTGTGGGCAAAGTATTTTGGTGAAAATATCAATGACTGTCTCAAGCAGCAGCCACTGCCGGCATCCTCATTAACTTGTGTTGTATCACTTTGCTAATCTTCTTGTGGTCCACATATAATTTACAGTACAAATAATAGATTACTACAGCACATAGTACATCAATGCAGTAGTTATACATAATTCAGTGATACAGTACTTATTCAAAATACATGCTAGAGAGTCGAAAAAGAAAATAACATTAACATAAAAGGCACCCATTAATAATTTGATAAGATATGAAATCAAGTATCCTTGTCGATGATAGCTGGGATAGGCTCCAGCACGCCCACGACCCTAGTGAGGAGAAGTGGCTCAGAAAATGGAAATGAAATGAAATCAAGTACTGTTAAAACAAAAAAAAAGTATTTTAATCCTCAAGCAACACCTCTCAGATGAAAAGAGTATCAAGTGGATATAATAAAACCAAATAGCAAGCATGTCAAACTCGCAGCCCGTGGGCCGCATCCGGCCTGCATCCGGCCCGCCACATCATTTTATGTGGTCAGCGAAAGCAAATCATTTGCATCAATTTCCATGATTCTTGCTAAAATCTGTAGCAAAATTTCATATCGTAATATGTAATAAATAATAATGTTGAGATATTGCAAGCATTTCTGTTTTTACCAAACCTCTTTTTACAGTAACTTGAACAGTAGTTGAACATATTGAACTTATTCTTGACTTCTGATTTGAAAACTAGTTATCCATCATTTTGTTGTGTAATACAATGATCAGGAGATGAAACATTAATATGGTTTCGCAGTCATAATGGCCCTCTGAGGGAACCCGTGGCAGCAGTGTGAGTTTGACACCCCTGAACTAGTCAGAACTGGCTTGGACATGCGAATCACAGCAAAATTATGTGTGTGTACGCAGATAAAAAGAACAAGATGTAAGATTATGATTTGACCTTGGGAGGAGACACTAGTGCAGATATGAATGTACTGTCCTCTCTCAAGTGCAAAATATTCCATCCTAACAGTGCAGCAATGGATCCTACATGGTTAAAATAAACCATTTAAACCAAAAAGAAAACTTCCCGGAGGGAGAAGCAGCAGCTTGTGCACTCGTCTTCATAAAAGTGACACAAAACACTCAAAGTACTTGTCAAACTTCTTTGTTATTTCAGGTAGTGATAATTTAACAATACAAGCTTTTATTTTGCTACTTCTGCCTCTTCATGGGGGTTCGGAGATCCATCCATCCATCCATTTTCTGAGCCGCATCTCCTCACTAGGGTCGCGGGCGTGCTGGAGCCTATCCCAGCTATCATCGGGGAGGAGGCGGGGTACACTCTGAACTGGTTGCCAGCCGATCACAGGGCACATACAAACAAACAATCATTCACACTCACATTCACACCTACGAGCAATTTAGTGTTGTCAATTAACGTACTATGCATGTTTTTGGGATGCGGGAGGAAACCGGGGTGCCCGGAGAAAACCCGGGGGGACGGGGAGAACATGCAAACTCCACACAGGCGGGGCCGGGGATTGAACCCCGGTCCTCAGAATTGTGAGGCAGACGCTCTAACCAGCCGTCCACCGTGCCGCCCGGTTTGGAGATTTATATTTAAATATATATTTAACAATTAGATTTAACATTTATATTTGGTGTTAACATTTCTATATTTATTTGTTTAATGTTTAGATTAAATATTTATATTTAAAATTTGCTGTTATTTTCAGCGTGATCTGCTTTATAAACGGCACCAAACATTTACTCACGCATATACTCTTCAGTGCATTTTCTTGGCACGACGTTCGGTTTCGTCTGAAGAAGTAAAACAAACTCCACGTTGGGGAATCGGACCCTTCCTTGACAGTCGGTGATCCTGTCCACTTTTCTGACGAGAAAGATACGTCAATATAGCGTGGCAGTAACAAGGCATTGGGGCACTGCATTGGTGGTAAAGAGCAGAAATAGTTTATCCAGAGGGTAGCGCCAGAGGAAAGGCAAATTTGTCACTCAGAAATGGTCACTCCAAATGCCTAACAATGTTGTACATTACAATATTTAATAATTTAATAATAATAATAATAAAGAAATAAAGACAACCTTAGCAACATTAAATGGCAAACATTTATTGTATTGTGTTAGAAAAAAACTTCATTTGCATCATTTTCTTTATGACATAATTGTAAAGTTCTCACAGTGCAATGCACAAAGGGACACGATGAGGAAAATGCCATGGCTTATCATGATTAAAACACAGTTAGTGATTTTTATGAATACCACTTTATCAAGATTTGTCAACTGATGCTTGACTGTATGTGACATTTTTTTAATAAATATTTTTTACTTACCAAACATTAACATGCAAGAGAAAATAATAATAGCCCAATATTTTAGGATTACAGAAATATTTATACAAGCAATATTGCCAGTGATAGCATTAGTTTTTAATCTCTCCAATTAGTCACTGGTTGCATCACTTACTTTACGTGGATAATTGCCTCCCTTTTCCCATTATAGAAAAAAAGAGGTCAATAAATGTAATTATCTCAGTTCACAAACGACATCAAACTGTAGGGTGAGTCCATGCATTTTGACTCTATTGCAAACCAAAACAGCAGCACCCTGCAAGGTACGTTCAGGTAAAGTCTCACGTATGAATTAAATTGAATTGTATGGATTGAAAATGAATTGCAAACTGGATCCCTGCATAAGGACAATCTTTTAGTATTCCAGTAGACGCTGACATTATGTCATCCTTGTTTATGGTGAGGTAGGCATGAGACATTTGTTCGACCCAGTGTGCATCGCTACCATAATAGTCCCTTTGTTTCTATAAGTAGTAGTTTTAAACTTCAGTTTCAGTTGACATGAACTGCGATATACAATAAAGACCTGACCCCATCTACAGTTGAGTAAATTCACGTTCCTGGCCACTGAATGACAAAATACAGTGTTGTTGTCATAATTACTTGCCGCTATGTCTCTTTACACTACAGGGACCAAGAATAAGAACTAAGCGGGGTCAATATCTGTAACGAAATGGTTCTTCATTGTGTTGTTGTTTTTTGACAGGTCCCCTGGAATGAGTTCCGCTTCTCAGGTTCAAATTGATCTGATTCATCAGAGTCCACTTGTTCTCTTCGTTGAGATCAATGTCAATTTTGTTTGAGGTGTGGCGGCAGATCTGTGTGTTGAGGAAGTGGTTTACAAATTCACCATAAATGTGTGAATGTGTCCATATCTCACTGTGTGACAGCTGTTCCCCTGAGCGCATGAACCCATATGCACATACACAGTATAGATTTGTGTATGCGTCTGTGTTTGCATGTGTGAGGTTACAGCAATACACTTGTTCCAGTGTGTTGTGTGTGCTTCCAGCGCGGTGCATGGCTTCCATCCCTATATGAACCATCAGTAGAGTCAGATAGGAATAAAAAGCCATACAGCGCACTGGGCATTGGGGAGACTGGGTTGTATGGCCAAGTATAGGCACACATGCACACAGAGAAAAATTAAAAAGGTGTTGTTTACAGCATGATGCCCACTTTGCACTGCATTGGTTTGTACAAATGTGAGCTCACATCCTTTTAATATGTGGATGTAACTGAACTGTTGAAAATTATACAGTTATACATACATTTATACATATATATCAATCAAACTGCTCAGTATACCTCAATGATTTTTGCTTTGCACAGTTGAAAATGTTCAATGCGTGGATATAGTTAGGCATAAAATATTGCTTGAAAAAAATGCAAAGATCTTGATTTTCTATTGTTATTTACAGTGTTAACCTCTAAAATTGCTCTCTCTACAAACTAAAATGAAAACATGGCAACTTAATGGGCCAGCGTAATAAATGTTAAATTAGAACAATAATATTGTTCCATATTCGATCTAAGGACTGTAGTTGTTGCGAGTAGGAGGGGCCAAATCTTCCACGAATGGTTCCAGTGGCTCCCAGTAGCACATGTTGCGGACAAACCAATGACGATTCTATTGAGTCATTTAGCAAAAACTTGCTTTAACAAGAACTGGTGCGTCCACTCTGCCACAAAGCAACTCGCGTGGCGTGGCAACATGCCGACCAGAAGCGAAGGTGAACTTGTAGAAAATTGCGACAGGTTTGCTCTTCGGTTAATGTTCTTTTAGAAATGAAAAACCTTTCTCAGTTGCTCGATGAATGAAATTGATGGCTAATAATCAAAACAGGATATTGTGATTTTATACTTACATTAATTCAACCTTTTCACATGGCCTTCAGTGTCAAAAATATATATGAAAATATGAAGTCAATCTAATGAGCTGTCATTCAAGCTGCTCATTAATAAACGTATTAGCAATTAGCAAACTCAAAACAGACAGTATAACACGGGGGGAAAAAACAATCAATCAATAAATAGAACATAAAACTACCACTTCGCCAGGGGCTCCTGAGTGTTGATGTTTGTGGCACCAAAATTGAAAAAGAAGAAGAGACGAGCATCCTCGCATGAAAAGCCGGGAGGTCCGCCCTCTGGCTTGGTTCTAACAAGTCCAGGCGAGTCCACATGTCACTGCAGGCTGCTGCAGTGAGAGAACATTCGTCCCGTCCCCTGGTCCGCTCCATAGAAATGCTGCTGCTGCTGCTGCTGCTGTTTCAGCCTCTGGTGGATGTGTGGGGCGTTTGACCGCCCCTTTACGCATCTGAGCTTATTTTGAGAGAAAGAGAGCGAGAGAGAGAGAGAAAGAGAGGGAGAGGTATCAAAAGGAGGAGGAGGGGGCCAACTAAAGGAGATCATACCTGAGCAGGAAATCCACCTCACTCTGTGCGTGTGTGTGCGCGCGCGCGTGTGCGCGTGTGTGTGGCGAGGGACGGGATGGGGAAAGAGGGGGCGCTCATGTCGCCTCCCCGTGTTAATAAAAGCTGGCTAGAGGGGCTGAATAGGGATCTTTTCTGTCTCATTCAAAGAACACTAGAAAGCACTTTTTATTCTGCTGATGAGAGAGAATGTGTTTGGCCGTGGTGTGTGTGCATTTGCATCTCCATGTGTTTGCCCTCGCTTGCCTCTGCCACTGTCTGTTTAGCTGGCATTTACACTGCTTACAGGCAAACAGGCAGCCTGGTTGGACAGCCTGACAGAGGGCCAATAAACAGCTCAAAAGTCAAGCAAAAGGGCAAAGAAGAGGTGCAAGGAAGAGTGTGGACGCCCAGAGTGTACGTGGGGATGATGGGGAAGATAAAAATAGGTTAAAGATATATAGCGAGAGAGCAGAGAGAGTGAGAAAGAGAGACAGAGAGAGAGAGCAGAGTACAAGGATGAAACACTTGAGAGGCATGAAGTGGAAATAGTCGACAACCTCCTTCTCTTCCTTCTCCAAATGCTCTCAGGGGCTCCACTGGAGTTGCATTCCAACGCGTCGCTCTCAATCCCCGTAACTCCTGGCAACAGTTCCTTGATGTGATCCCACGTCATGCAGAGTAGGAGAAGGAGGGGTGGGTGAGGATGAGAGAAGGGAAGAGGGTGAGAAATGAGGGGAGAAAAGCGCAAGACGGAAATGGAAAGATAGACAAGAAAAAGGTAAAGATGGAAGCAAAGAAAAGAAGTGAAGCAAAATGGAAAACATAGGATTGAAGAGGAGGAGAAACAACTCCCCCCTGCCAGTCAACCTAACTCCTCCTGGCCACTTTTCTAAACATGGCAAAAAACAAACAAAACAAACCAAAAAAACTCATTAAGGATTATTTGCCTCTAAGATCAGATGATTGGTTCTTGTCAGTCTGCTTCAATAAAGTGGCTGGCCATATTTAGGGACTTTTCCAAACACTCTTGTGACTTTTTAAAAAAAGTGACTGGTGAGTTTAATTCCCACTAAGAAACAGATAAAATGAGCGAAATCATTTTCACATTTTTTTTCACATAAGAAGAAAGGAGCCCTGTGGTAGGCAATCACAGAGTCAATCACGCTGAACGTTGCTAAAGACATGGGGCTCTATTTTCGCAGATTGAAGATCTGCGGCGGAGCACAAATGCTGGTGTATCCTGATTTTGGTGCAAGGGCATGCCTCACTGTGCGTGTTTGCCAATTTGGCAGACCAGTCTGTAAGATTGGCATTCCGGCGTAGCAACGGTGTGTGCTTTGACACGTGCCTGGTAGACTGATTTGGTGGCTGAAAGTCAGTCTAGACTTACACCTACTGATACCACGTCTAATTTTTGGCGCAGGTGGTCTAACGCGATTTTGGTGAATTTGATTGAGGCACAGGTAGACAGAATCTGAGCTCCGTGGACATTTGTGGTGGATGTCAGATGTATTCCATTCATAAATATGTGAACAGCGGGCATCCAACCCTTTGAATCATTGTTGAAATCAATTCGTCTGACACATTATTATTATTATTATCATCACTATTACATTTTTAAATCATCCCACTGGCCGGCACCCAGCTATGTGAGGGCACACGAATGATCGTTGGTACAGGGATAGATACATATCGGACATATTTAAGCCGCCAGAGGTTATCACCAGCTTGTTCTGTATTTACCGTAATTTCTCATGTATAATGCGCATTTTTTTCCCACCAAAATATTGTCAAAAGTCAATAGTGCGCATTATACATACACAAAAACGTTCAGATTTTATAAATGTATGCCGCCATCTAGTGGTTATGAAAAAGCTGGACACTTTCATTCCAAAATGCCACTGCCACCTAGTGGTTATAAAAAAGTGTAGCCTACACTTTCATTCCAATATGACAGGGGTACATATGACTGCATATATGTACAGTTGTGCGCATAAGTTTACATAGCCTGGCAGAAATAGTGAAATATTGTCTTTTTTTTTTTAAATATGACTGATGACTGAACAACAACCATCATTAATTTATTTATAGTTATGTTTTGTTTAATTATAATGCGGCGGCACGGTGGGCGACTGGTTAGAGCGTCAGCCTCACAGTTCTGAGGACCCGGGTTCAATCCCTGGCCCCACCTGTGTGGAGTTTGCATGTTCTCCCCGTGCCTGCGTGGGTTTTCTCCGGGCACTCCGGTTTCCTCCCACATCCCAAAAACATGCATTAATTGGAGACTCTAAATTGCCCGTAGGCATGACTGTGAGTGCGAATGGTTGTTTGTTTGTATGTGCCCTGCGATTGGCTGGCAACCAGTTCAGGGTGTACCCCGCCTCCTGCCCGATGACAGCTGGGATAGGCTCCAGCACGCCCGCGACCCTAGTGTGGAGAAGCGGCTCAGAAAATGGATGGATAATTATAATGCTTTTCTGAAATGCTTGATCGTTTAATTTGAATCCCATTAAAATAAAATTAAATGTGTTTCGCCTAGTCCTTTGTTTTTTTCTTTAAAGAATTGTACCAATCTTACAAATTCTGCCTGGGTAATCAAACATATGAGCACAACTGTGTGTTTTCTAAATTAGTAAATAAAAGTAGGGCTGCAAATTTTTTAAATAAGAGCAAGTAAATTAAAAAAAGGATGAAGTGTTCAAATCAGAGTCACTGATGGTGTAGTGGTACACTCACCTGACTTTGGTGCAGGCAGCGTGGGTTCAGTTCCCACTCAGTGACGGTGTGAATGTGAGTGCGAATGGTTGTCCGTGTCTATATGTGCCCTGCGACTGACTGGCGACCAGTTCAGGGTGTAGTCCGCCTTTCGCCCGAAGTCAGCTGGGATAGGCTCCAGCGTCCTGTGACCCTAACCAGGATAAGCGGTGATGAAAATGGATGGATGGATGTTCAAATCAAATGCTTCAGAATAATTCTTTGAAAAAAAACTAACAAAATACAGATACTACTTCATGTTTTGATTATAGGGGTAGAAGCAAAATGATGCATTGTAAAATGCATTATACATAGGTAGAAGGGTTTCCCAGAATTTTGAGGTAAACTTTGGGGGTGCATATTATACATGGGTGCGCATTATACATTATATATACATTATATAATTACGGTAATAAGGGTACCCGCTCACATTGTCTGTTGCCACAAGGCCCCAGAGCAGTGACAATGCTCCAGTCATGCATGGAACGCTGCATCCTCTTCAGCACAGATATGTCTCAATGCAAGACTCATTGCACCATATTTAAAGGGAATGAGAGGAGCTGCTCTAATGAAGTCGGCTATAAACACACCGACAACGGCACAGACCGGCCTTTTTTAAATACAGATTTACGCTACTGTCTGCACCGGATTTACGTCGGTCACTAAAATAGAGCCCATCGTGCCCATTTATGTTACAAAAGCAGTGATTCTTCGATATGTTGGAACCTTTTGACCAGAGCTACAGTATGTACCTCCTAACATACAGTACCTGTACAACTCTACATGAGATATGACCCTGAAAAAAAAGAAATGTAGGAGGGCAGGGTGTGGTCTTATTGTGTTACTCTTTGACAACAAGCTTACATCAGCCGAGCCATGGAGTTTGAAAGCTTCTTTCATGATGTTAAAATGAATGTTGAACATATAAAATGTTAATTTATTAAGGATCATGTTTACAGACAGGTTTTGACAAAGGAGACTTTTTTCCATGAAGAAGCACTTATTTTCTTATCTGTATATTGTGTCTATAGAGATCCCTGAGGGTAAAAAAAAAAAAAAAAAAAAAGCAAAACTTATTGTGAATAAAATTATTGTCATTTGTATTTTCTATGACCAAAGGGGAGAAAATTGACGAAAATATTTTATGTTAAGGCTATATTGCTCAGCCCTCACACTATGCCAATTGGAGAAAGGCAGTCAGTCTATTTAAAAAAATTACAGTATGTGACTCCAGGAACACATTGTGTGTAATTGCCTAGGTCCCACTTACTCCATTTCAACCGCAAAAGAGCTTAACCTTTTGTACTATTGGCCCCTAAATTCTCATGGGACAATGTGGGACCCAGACTTTCCAAGCGAGAGAGAAAAATATTAAAGTGACGACACTAATTTCTTTAAGTCTCAAAATATAAAAAGGATTTCTCAGCTCACACAACCTCTGAATCTCTTGGAGCAAATGTCTCTCACTTACACACACACACACACACACACACACACACACACACGCTCGCATGCACGCACGCATTGACACACACACATACTCACACACACGCTGAACAGCCCAGCATGCCTTCGTCCTCTCTGGCGCCGTGCTCATGCAGGCAGGTTGATAACCATGGAGAAGCCAGTTGGGAAAAGGAGCAGGAGGTCCGGCACATTTAACATTGGGACAGTTTAACTTGAAGTTTATTTAAGTCACAAGCCACATTTGCTGAATGTTTGCTCACTACAACTGTCGGCCTCAAGTGCTAGCTTCTTTATCTTGGCCAGTAGCAACGTTCTACCGCAAACACTGGATGAACTATACTCAAAAATCATGACAGCATATAATATGTAATGCAGTGTTTATCCAACCTTAAGTGAACCAAAGCTTATATTTTACATTATAAAACTCTCACAGCACACCACGAAACAAAAGTGTCATAAAAAGTATATGGAAATAATGATAATAGTGTCTCCATTTACTCACAAACTTAATGATTCCGTTTGAAAGTTTCAAAGCTGATATCGTCGCAGGAAGCCATGATTTATTCCTTATGGCAAAAGGTGGATGCACAGATTAATTGTACCTTCTGCCATCTCGTGGAAAACCACGTAATTGTTCTACCCGTCATTACATGTCCTGGCAGTGATAGATGAACATGAATACATTATTTGTAGTAAATAAATAATAATTTTCGGTCCAATTAAGTGAAATTGGATAATTTCCTGCGACACACCTGATGATCTAACACAGTGGTCTGCAATCACTGACTATGCATGTGTGGGGCATTTAAAATTGTACAGCAGTACCTTGACTTACGAGTGGCCTAACTTACGAGTTTTTCATAGATTTTTTTTGCTCTGTGGTGCGAGCCAAAATTTTTGTTGTAAGCAGAGCAGAATTGATGCACACAGTTTCCGATTCAGTTTACGTTGTCCGCAAGAGCTGCGGTTGGCCAAAACTCACGCTAAGGCAGTCACAATGAACCAACTGTCCAACTCGGCTCCAGCCCCGGACGTCATTCACGAGGCCACGCCCCTTAAAAGGACGTATTCAACACATTAATTCTACAGTATGTATTGTAGTAATTACGCTTTATAAAACCAGTGTATTGCGTCACAATCTATTTTACTCAACTCAACTTTATTTATATATACATAGCGCTTCAGAACAACAGCAACTGTACCAAGGTGCTGTGCACAAACATAAATTAATAACAATACAATAATACATAACCAAACAAATTCTTCCTCTTTTTAATACATTAAAATATATATATATACTTAGTTTATGGAGACCATAGCTGTGCCACATAGTGTGAATGCTGAGACAGTTGCCAAACCTTTGGATAATTTCACCTGTAAAATCTCAAATGTCATGAATGCTGTCGCTCCTATTAAAACTAAGAATATCTTGAGGCGACTTAGAACACCGTGGAGGAGCACTATGTTGGTAAAGACCTCTAAATCAAAGTGTAGGAAAGCGTAACGAAAGTGGAGAAAAACTAAACTCCAAATTGAATGTGACCTCTAGAGACAGTCTTTGTAATTTTAACCAAGAGTTAGGCAGGGCTAGACAGCAACACTTTTCTGAAATCATCAGTAAGACCTTCAACAGTGCTCGCACTCAGTTTGCTGTGGTTGACAAGTTCACAACCCCCCAACTCCAGAATCAGATAGCTCCAGAACTCCTAACAGCTGATAAAGGCAATGAATTTGCTTGTTATTTTATTTTAGTGGAAAATACAAACCATCAGGTTAAATAGCAGCACAAGTCATCAAAATGATACAATGATACTACATCTGAAGCCACCCAGGAAAAACTCTATTACCATGTCAGAATTTGATACAGTTGACCAAAAACCTGTAGCGAAAATGGTTCAGCAGCTGAAACCATCAACGAGCTGTCTTGACTCACTACCATCTGACTTTTTCACAGATATTGCGAAGTCTGTGCGAGCTGATTTGCAGCAAATAATCAATTGTTCACTTTAATTAGGCGAGTTTCCTAAAGCTCTTAAAGTAGCTGCCATTAAGCCTCTTCTAAAAAATAGACCGCTGGACAGTTCCATGTTAGCAAGCTATAGACCCATCTCAATTCTCTCTTTCATAGCCAAGATTGTTGAGAAAGTTATTTTTAATCAGCTCAGCAATTTATTGACCTTAAACTGACTTTTTGACAAATTTCAATCAGGTTTCTGAACTCATCACAGCACAGAATCTGCTCTTATCAAAGTGCTAAATAATATAAGGTTGAATACTGACTCGGGAAAGGTGTCAATTCTGGTCTTGTTGGATCTCAGTCCAGCTTTTGATAAGGTTGATCATAATATACTGCTGAACAGGTTGGGAACGTGGGTAGGAGTAAATGGAACAGTCCTTAAATGGTCCATGCTGTTATATCTAGCAGTGTCTCCAGATGACTACAGTTCAATTGAGGTGTTGTGTCACTGTCTAAAACAGATAAATAACAGGATGAGACAAAATATTCTTCAATTAAACCACAACAAAACTGAGCTAATTGTTTATGGCAAGAAAGAAAAGAGGATCGCTGTTAGTAAATACCTGGAGTCACTCTCTTTAAAAACCAGAGACCAAGTCCAAAACCTTGGTGTTGTGATAGATTCCGACCTGACTTTCAACAGTCATATCCAATCAATTACTAAAACTGCCTTCTACCATCTGAAGAACATATCCAGAGTGAAGGCTTGCATGTGTCAAGCAGACCAGGAGAAGCTCATCCATGCTTTTTATCTCAAGTAGACTTGACGAATGTAATGGTCTTCTGACTGGACTCCCCGAAAAGAGCATTAAACAGCTGCAGCTCATTCAGAATGCTGCAGCTCGGGTTCTGACCAGAACAAAGAGGTTACAGCATATTACTCCAATTCTAAAGTCTTTAGACTGCCTTCCAGTCAGCTTTAGGATAGATTTTAAAGTTCTTCTACTGGTATATAAATCACTAAATGGTTTAGGTCCTGAATACATGAAAGAAATGCTAATGGAATATAAACCCAGTAGGGCTCTGAGATCCACAGATTTAAGTCAAATAATCCAAAGCAAACATGGTGAAGCAGCATTTAGCTATTATGCTGCACACAAATGGAATAAGTTGCTAACAGAAGTGACGTCACCCCCAAGTGTGAATGTTTTTAAGTCCAGGTTAAAAACATCTTTTTTCTCATGCTTTTTAGAGTAGTATTTCCACTTTTGAATGATATTTCTTGCACTGGACGCTATTTTAATTGTACTTTTATTTTGGTTGTTTTTTCTTTTTTTTATATGTCTATAAGCTGTTTTTTTCTTTGTTTTTAAATGCTTTTAATCATGCAGAGCACATGCGCTATATAAATAAAGTTGCTTTGCTTTGCTCTTCATTCAAAATACACCATGCACCATATCTCCCTTCACATTGACAATTTGCATATAGGAGGTGCAGCGTTTTACTCCCTTTTGTTGCACATGTTGTTGGAAGAATCTGTTAGTAGATGAGAGAGGAGATATTCAAGTCTCCTTTGACCAGTGTGAAGGCACCGGGACCATAGATGTCTCGATCACAGTGTGCCTGACGTCACTCATGTTTGTTACAAGCTAAGACTGAAAGTAAACAGACAACTGTGTTTTTTCAACTCCCGAAAGCTTGTCTGTTGGCAAGTAACACTAAATTTTCCAGTTCCATTTAGTCACCTCTCTTGCTTCGTTTTACTTTTAAGCGCTGACTCTGATTCCTCTCCACATCTCTTCGGTGATGCACTCAGCTCCACGTTGACGTAGCTCCTCCAGCCATACCATCACAGACAGTACACTAGCGCCAACATTCTCCTCAACAGAAACAGAGCTGTTGCTAACCATCAAGCGCTAATATTCTTCTCCAATGAATGTCTCGACCAAAAAACGCAGAAAACAGATCATAACGGGTCTCCACGATCCATCCATCCATCCATCCATCCATTTTCTACCGCTTATCCGAGGTTGGGTCGCGGGGGCAGTAGCTTTAGCAGGGACGCCCAGACTTCCCTCTCCCCAGCCACTTCATCCAGCTCTTCCGGGGGGATCCCGAGGCGTTCCCAGGCCAGCCGAAGGACGTAGTCTCTCCAACGTGTCATGTGTCGTCCCCGGGCTCTCCTTCCGGTGGGACGTGCCCAGAACACCTCACCAGGAAGGCGTCCGGGAGGCATCTGAATCAGATGCCCCAGCCACCTCATCTAGCTCCTCTCGATGTGAAGGAGCAGCGGCTCTACTCTGAGATCCTCCCGGATGACCGAGCTACTCACCCCATCTCTAAGGGAGAGCCCGGACACCCTGCGGAGGAAACTCATTTCGGCCGCTTGTATCCTGGATCTTGTTCTTTCGGTCACGACCCACAGCTCGTGACCATAGGTGAGGGTAGGAACGTAGATCGACCGGTAAATCGAGACCTTCGCCTTTTGGCTTAGCTCCTTCTTTTTACCACAACGGATCGATACAGAGTCCGCATCACTGCAGACGCTGCACCGATCCGCCTGTCAATCTCCTGTTCCATTCTTCCCTCACTTGTGAACAAGACCCCAAGATACTTGAACTCCTCCACTTGGGGCAGGATCTCATCCCCGACCTGGAGAGGGCACGGCACCCTTTTCCGACTGAGGACCATGGTCTCAGATTTGGACCGGAGTCAGAGTTTGGTCCGCATATCCGGCTGTAAGTCGGACTCGTTTCCGGTGAGGGTTGGACTCTGCCAAGGCTGCCCTTTGTCACCGATTCTGTTCATAAATTTTATGAACAGAATTTCTAGGCACAGCCGAGACGTAGAGGGGGTCCGGTTTGGTGGCCTCAGTATTGCATCTCTGCTTTTTGCTGATGATGTGGTTCTGTTGACTTCATCAAGCCGTGACCTCCAAATCTCACTGGAGCAGTTCGCAGCCGAGTGTGAAGAGGCTGGGATGAGAATCAGCACCTCCAAATCTGAGACCATGGTCTCCACGATGTAAAATGAATATTAAATAACAAAAAAAAAGGCAGATTTTAATGTATTTATTGCAATACAGGTCTATTAACCGCTATCAAAAACTGTATAAATTGTATAGGAGATGACTAAAAGTCAATGGAGATGGCTAAAAGTCAATGGAGTATTTCCTCCTTCACATCTCAATCACTGACAAGTAACCAGGCCAACCATCAGTCTGTCTCAGATTCAAAAGAGACTTTTAAACAGCAGACTCAAACAGTTAAAACACATTAATAGGTGACTCTGGGAGCGCCAGAGGTTGACAGATATTCAATTGCAGGCTCAATTTGCTCTGAGGGACACATTGCATTAACTGTAGTAGAGAATGAACAGTGAGGAGTTGTGAGGATGAGAAAACATGGTGCACAGGTAGATAAAACCTACAAATATATTGTTATCTTGTACTGATCGCCGCCTTATACCCCTCAAACATGTCTTTTGTTAGAATGAATATGCTTGGACTCTCAAATACATTTGAAATGGAAAATAAGATACAATTTCCCCTAGTAAGACTGTATGCGGCTATTATTTGTAATATCTAATGGGAACTTTGTACTGATATTTGAACAATAGTTGTGCAACTCTTAACACCAGCAGAATTTGCACCAAACTGATAAACAGAAAATATTTCATTAAAAAAGAAAGAAAGAAAGAAAGAAAGAATAACAAGAATATGCCTTCAACCCAACTTGAAATTGACAACGTGTAATTGTGGTAACATATAGCATCTTCCATGTAACATTTTCATCCAGTTTGTGGAATGGGTTGCATTGGCAATCAATTGTGTGCAGTTGAGATGTTCAAAAGTGTACATCTGTCATTTTTGATAGTGCTTGTCCTCATTAGGGTCGCAGATGAGCTGAGGCCTATCAGGAGGCATCCTTCCCCACAGCTGCCCCTCACGCTGTCCAACTGCCTTGTGTCAAGCGTCGAGACCTTCAAGTTCCTGGGAATTACAGTCTCTCAGGACCTGAAGTGGGCTATCAACATGAACTCCGTCCTCAAAAAGGCCCAGCAGAGGATGTACCGTATTTTCATGACCATAAGGCACACCGTATTAAAAGGCGCAGTCTCAGTTACGTGGTCGATTTCTGTATTTAACACGTACATAAGGCGCACCGTATTATTGGACGCAGGCTTGGTAAAACATACGATATCTTAAAACATACACACATGCATGCACGCTAAAACAATGTTTTTAAAAAGGCAGCGGGAGCAAAACTGAGTTCGGTTGTACTTTACTGAAGTATTTAACGATGTACTCACGTTATTTTTTGGTGAATCCTAATTCACAAATCCATCAAAGTCCTCATCTTCTGTATCTGAAATGAACATCTGGGCAAGTTCTGCAAGCAGACACGTTAGCCCAAGCATCCACAATCCATTCACAAATTGTTGCGTAACTCGTCCGGCGCTGCCTCCTAGTCTTAGTAAAGCTGTGTTCACCATCTGTCATCCATCGCTCCCACGCCGCTCACGTCACTTTGAATGTTCTGTTTACATGGATGTCCAGCGGTTCATCAAGCCTCCCGGAATGATGGCAAGCTCCAAGTTATTGCACTCAGTCGAATGGTGACTGTAGAGACGCTTCTCCCGGCTGTTCTTTGCTCATTAATCCAACTCGGGCCACCTCGCCTTGTTTCCACGTATTGTTTTTCTTTTTTTTCCATGGAAACTCAGCTTCGTCTTCTTCACTTGGCGAAAATCGTTTTCCTGCTTCCTCCACTTGCCAACCATGGATTCGTTGATCTTGAATTTTCTCGCGGCTGCTCGATTCCCATGTTCCTCCGCATAACTGATAGCTTGCAGTTAAACTGTGCTTCGTAAGCGTGTCTCTTCGTAGGTGCAGTTTTCGACTGCGGTCAAGCCAGCCTCCACTCGTAAAGTAGCAGTCAAGCCAGTCGGCCCTAATTTTGTTCATACTAGGCATAACGGTAATAGGTCACCAACTGTCGGCAAAAGCCACCTTCAAAATAAAAGCTTCCTAATAATACGGACGTCAGTGCTCTTTGGTTAAGGAATACAACCAGCAAAGTTAATTTGAATCTTGAGATACATTAAAACATGTAGTATATTTGATATCTTGTGAAAAATAAATGGTAAATGGACTGCACTTACATAGCACTTTATCTACATCATAAACCAATGGGCAACTGCTGCCGTGTGAGGTGCTGCCAGGCCCACTGGGAGCAAATTAGGGTTCAGTGTCTTGCCCAAGGACACTTCGGACAGTCGTAGCAGGGATTTGAACCTGTTCTACCTACTGAGCCAAAGCCGCCCCAACATAAGCCCATTGGTATCGCAAGACAAGTCCAGATCTGTGTGAAAGACAAACCAAGGACTCCACTAAAAGAGGTTTGATGAAGATATGATATTGTATTTCAAAATAAAAGTCTCCGAAAACTCATAAACTACATTTTTTAATGCATCTCAAGATTCAAATTAACCTTGCTTGTTGCATTCCTTAACCGAAGAGCATTGATGTCCGTATTATTGGTAGCTTTTATTTTGAAGGTGGCCTTCGCCGCGAGTTGGTGACTTATTACCGTAATGCCCAGTACGAACAAAATTAGGGGCGGCTGGCTTGATTGCTACTTTACGAGTGGGGGCTGGGTTGACCGGCGCTATATACCTACTGGGGGCGTGCCTTTAGCGTCCTCCTTCACGCACACCCTTCCCCCTTTACGTCGCTTTTCCTCTGTATAAGCAGCGTGTCGGCAGGAAATGCTCCCAGGCAGTCAAGCGGCTTCTGAGGAAGCACGGCCTGCCACAGGAGTTGCTGAGGCAGTTCTACACAGCGGTCATCAATCAATCCTGTGTTCTTCCATCACAGTCTGGTTTGGTGCTGCTACAAAAAAGGAAAAACTCTGACTGCAATGGCCAATCAAAACTGCTAAAAAGATTCTCGGTACTCCCTGCCCACCCTTGAGGACTTGCACGCTGCCAGAACTTAGACAAGAGCGTGCAAAATCCTCTCGGACCCTCCACATCCCGGTCACCAGCTCTTCCAGCTCAGGTAGGCACTACCGATGAATGCAAACTAGAACAAGCAGACATTCCAACACATTCTTCCCTCTTGCCATCAACTTACAATTCCATTGCAACATGCCGCCAATTCCTTGACTTGAGTTTGTTGTCACATTTCTGTGGGGCCAATTATATATTACTCGTGCACTCACTGTAGTTGTCTCGCCACGCTGCACTATTTGCATATCTGTTGTTGACCAATACAGGCCACGCATGCCAGAGTAGCATCTGTCCCACTTGGACACTGACTGAGGAGTATCTACAACATCTGCACAATCGACATTGTCCCAGATTATTGCGCTATTAGTCACTTTAAACTGCATACACTCCTTGAAGTCTCGGCGCCCTTTGCACAATGGTCATTGCACCGGACTACAGTGATCCCTCATTTTTCTCGGTTAATTGGTACCAGAACCTGCTGCGAAAGGTGAAAAACCGCAAAGTAGGATTTGCCCCGCCCCAGGAATTTTTGTGTATGTGGGTACCATAATGTAAACAGTATTTATACTTTACATATTTGAGACAAAGATTACAACAGTACACGTATTTACTTAAATCTTTAATTATAAAACCTTATACAGTAATTAACATTCATCAACATTGCCTTCTGAGAGAGGCTTGCGTTGGTGACGGAGGAGAGGCTCTCACTTGACTCGTAGAGGCTTTAGGTTCACTCATCTGCTGGAGGCGCTGATGGTGTAGCTAGGATTTTACCTTGGAGAAAAACATGGTGATGGGTAGTTGTTGTCTTTGTTTTTACTTTTGCTTCAAAATTCCCCTGTACAAGGACATAACCCCGTCTCTTATTACGTGGAGTTACCACACGTTTCGCTTCCTTATTGAAGCAGTTTTGCGGATGTTTGCTTCCTCTTTCTTGATGTACCGTACTCTAGATTAATTGACGCCATAATGGCGTGCCACAGATGCATAACTTCTGCCCTCTTTGATCATATCGAAAAGTTTCACTTTTTCGCTGATGGTCATCATCTTCTTCTTCCTCTTGGGCGCCTCGGAGGAAGCTTTCGCAGGGACACAGTGCTTAGGCAGCATTGTAAGGGCTTAACTAATCAAT
Source organism: Phyllopteryx taeniolatus (assembly GCF_024500385.1). Classification (NCBI taxonomy): domain Eukaryota; kingdom Metazoa; phylum Chordata; class Actinopteri; order Syngnathiformes; family Syngnathidae; genus Phyllopteryx; species Phyllopteryx taeniolatus. The sequence continues at coordinate 21,182,381 of NC_084502.1, read as the reverse complement.
AAAAGTTATTGCTTAAGAAAAAAAGGTTATCGCGAACACAACACTAAGATACAGTATGCGAGACAGTCAACAGCGTGGACGAGACTGGCGAGACACAACAAGGGAAGATCCTGGGTGAGGCTGCGATGATGCGCAGCCAATCAGCTCACGGGATAAATCCACTTGTGCTCTCATTGGTCGATGTCGCACCGGGAACCAATCACGCGCCTTGTATGAGTGCCCGTGGAATATACAGCACAGTACAGGCATGTACAAAGCCTCTGAGTCAACTCATCTCTTTGTTTGGCATGCAGGGAAACCTTCTCTCTCGTGCATCAACATGAAACAACGCGTCTTTCCGCAATATGGCTGCTGATATGGCCTTATTTTTTCATTTTTATTTTTTGATTAATAATTTTTTTTTAATGAATATTTTGGAAAAACCCACGAAGCACTGAAGCCGCAAAACGTGAAGCGCGAAGTGGCGAGGGAACACTGTATTGCTATATTAGTCATTCAAACTGCTCTAAGTGCTAGAGGACTCTGCCTCTTTTTGGACAATTGTCAAAAAAAATAAAAAATAAAAATAAATTGTACCGCCATTACCAGACAACTAGCAACCCTTTATTGCTCAGTGACTGTTTTTCTCAGTGTCTTTATGTCTCAAAAGTGTTCTATGTCAATTGACAGTCTGTTGTCGAACTAGAGCGGCTCCAACTACCGGAGACAAATTCCTTGTGTGTTTTTTGGACGTACTTGGCAAAATAAAGATGATTCTGATTCAGATCCTGGGTGACTGGGCGAGAGGTGGGGTACACCCTAGACTGGTCGCAGCCAAAGGCAGGGCACAGAAGAGACAACCATTTACACTCAGATTCAGACCTATGTATAATTTAGTCTTCAATGAACCTTACATGCATGTGTTTGCAATGTGGAAGCAACTTCTGGAGAAAACCCACCCAAGAGAGGTTGAACCCGAGACCTTGTTTTGCAACATTTCCCGAATATCATGCACTCAGACTGATGTGAGGAAGGATAGGGTTTTCCATATTTACCAAGAAGTGTTTACTTTTTTTAGTTTTTGTTTTCTGAAACTTTGCAGTTATATATTTGCAGGATTATGACCTAGTACTGAAATACTGCCATTGGTAGTGTGGTAGTTCACATTGATGTGTTTCATGCAGCCAACGCATCAATTTTGCCTCAAAGCCGCATTTACAATTGCCCCATGATTGACGACTAGCAACCAGTCCAGTCCACAGTGTCGGTTCAAAATGGATGAATGGACTTATTGCTGTCATGAGGGATGGACCGAGTTCAAGTTGTGGATCCATTAATTGTAGGAAATCACAGAATCCACAGGAGATGACATACATATGTCTTCTCCTTCATTTGGCAATCAGTTGCAAGTATGCAATACTGCCACCTACTAGAGAGGAGCAGTTTCTACTACATCTGGTGACTGAATCAACATCTTGCCTTGGACATCATTTGGTTTCTGTAAGATATGTAGTGAATTAGCCTATAAAATAGAAAGGAAGAATCATCCCTAGCTGGCATTATTGTTCTTATCTGGAAGAAATCTTTCCTCAACTCAGTAGATATGCATGTGTGGTTTTTTTTTGTCAGCAAAGTGAAAGCATCACCAGTAGGTCTTTTGGGAATGACAAATATATACACAATATTTGTCACACAAAACACTATAATTTATAATTCATCTGGAAAACCTTGAATACCCACCATTTCCAACACTGCCAGCCATACGTCCGGCAGAAATAAAATGCACTCAAGACCATCACTCCATTTTGTTTTGAGCATAATATGAGAATATCCATGATTCTGGAGCTATTCAGCACAGAGAGAAAAAAACAAAAATAAATACACGTAGAGCTAGTTGGTATTGTGAATGTTAGATATGATGAATACACGTTATTTGGAAAAGATGAATGTTTTAATTTCTTTGTTTCTGCAAATGGCATTACAGTGTATGTAAAATTACGATGTGTGTTTGTATGATAAACAAATGTTTCATATTGCCCAAGATGAGAATCAGTGGTTTAATTATGTGTAGGCTTTTAATAACAACTCAGGTTTTATTTGTATTTAGAATTGCAAGGCGAGCCGGATGAAATGCTTTTGTGGGCCTTATATGACCTGCAGGGTCCCCGACCCAGGTTTTAGTCAATGTGAAACCATGTTTAAAGTAATAAATTTTTAATGCATATTTAATACATTTTAAAATTATTTCCCATATATTCATTCATTCGTCTTCCGTTCCGCTTATCCTCACCAGGGTCGCGGGATTTCCCATATATATATATATATATATATATATATATATATATATATATATATATATATATATACACACACATACATACACATATATATATATACACACACACAGTATATGCATTGTATTTTTTCCTGTATTTGTATTTACATTCACTTCAGCTTCACCGTCAAGCTTGTGCATTCATTTGTTGTTGAAACAAGAAGTAAAGCTTGAAGGTGGTGACCTCAACTAGTGCATTTACATGCCAGTGTTCCTTTGTGTGTTTACAAATCCTCCACAGACACAACAGGCTTCAGTGCTGTCCGCATCAGAGTATTTTGAAATAGCACAAGAATAAAAGGGGTTGACTTGTTTGGCTGATTGTGATTTGATTTCATTATACACAAAATATTACAGGACTGAGAGAGAAGGTTGTGACAAATTGGCAAGAAAAAAATTATACAGCATGTAATGAATGGTGCGAGACAAAACAGAGCACAAGTGAAAAGGCTGTGATAAAAATGTGCAATACAAACACGGCCTTGGCAATACTCCTACTCTATCTGCCTGTCAGTGGGACTTCATTGATATTCATGGAGCGTGCCCCTTCTAGTCACACATATCAAAAGGCAGTGTTATGATCAATAAACATGCCAAGGGAATTAAAATGTTTTTTTTTTCTTTGATAGCATTGGTCAGCTGCCCAGAAACTGTTCAGAAATGGGATCCAGCTCTCAAGCCCATATGCTGTGAGTTGCTGAGAACATTTACACCGGAGCAGAAAATCTGATTTTTAAATTTGTGGCTCTACTGAGCCTCTGATCCCTTCCTTGCTTCCTCAACTGTGGTGAATGAGAAACTGAAAGGCCCCTCTGTAGTTATATGGCCTTGAAAAGAACTGCTATAAAAAAGTTGGGATTGATTGTTAGACAAAAATGTCCATAAACAGGTTGTATCCTTCCACTTTTTGACTGATAATAACACAGTAAAGATAAATTGTGTGACATTCTGAATGCAGGAGTGAGTGTGGCACTGATTAATATTTGGAGCTGCATGAAATGGGGGTTTATAAAATCTGAGTGCAAATGAGCATCTGTGCACTGGCAAGTTGTGTATGAGAGCTCCAGCCATTCAACATCTACTAGCTACTCAGCTAGGTACAGAATTATTTTTATTTTTGTTGAGAGGTTTTCCTTTGTACGTCACCACAGTGGAATTGAAATGAAACAATCAAGATGTGATTGAAGTGTAGACTTTTAAAATATAAGTTCAAGAGCTTTCACAAAAATATGCCACTCACCATGTAGGAATTATAGCAATTTTATGCAGAGGGGCTCTGTTTTCACGGCCTCAAAAAACAACAACATTCCCCTCATATAATGGTGGGGAGAGCAGGGGAGGTGTCTGATACATGGGACGCCATCATTTGCACATAAATGCACTTTAAAAATACTACTAATCAGATGTAGCAAAAGTAGTTACATACGCTGTGCGTAGGTAGAAATACAGATACTTGTGTAAAAAAAAGACTGCTCAAAGTAGATGTACGGATTCAACTATACTTAAGTGGAAGTAAAAAAGGAAAAGTACAGAGTCTCTAATGTACTCAAGTACAAAATTAAAAAATCTAATCTGGATGTTGTTAATTTGTTAAACCAAGCATTAGGTAGCGTTGGATTGCTATCGAAACAATGTCTTCTCAAAATTTTTTGATTGTTGTGAAATGAGTAACATTAAATGTTCAACTAGGTAATGGTAACAATCAGAATCATCTTTATTTGTCAAGTATGTCCAAAAAACACACAAGGAATTTGTCTCCGGTAGTTGGAGCCGCTCTAGTACGACAACAGACAGTCAATTGACAGAGAACACTTTTGAGACATAAAGACATTGAGAAAAACAGTCACTGAGCAATAAAGAGTTGCTAGTTATCTGGTAATGCCGGTATAATTCATTTTATTTTTTTTTGACAATTGTGCAAAAAGATGCAGAGTCCTCTAGCACTGAGAGCAGTTTGAATGACTAATATAGCAATACAGTGTTCCCTCGCCACTTCGCGCTTCACGTTTTGCGGCTTCAGTGCTTTGCGGGTTTTTCCAAAATATGCATCAAAAAAAAAATCGGGTACAGCCTTACAAAGCCAAGTCTCCGTAAAGCACATGGCAGCGGATCGTCCGAAGTCTTTACTGGTCTTTATCAGAAGATGAAGCTCGTCCATTTTGTTGGGTATGGAGCGTAGATTCGCGAGGTGGATCGACGGAAACGCCAATCTGTATCCTCTCTTGCGGAGCTTCACCTGGATGCCGGCTCGCTTCCCGCTGTGGTGCCGCCGCCGTCTCCGTCTCCATGCGCCAAAGACCGCGGTCGCTGCTCCGGTGAGTAACTCAGGGAAAAAACTGAGCGGATTTGCGAAGTTTGGTGAAAGAAAGTCCGGAGTAGCCTCCTTGATGGTTAGCAAGTATCCCCTTGTGAAAGTGAGTCGTGTAATGTCTCCAAAGACGAACGCAAAACACAAAAACAATACTAGAGAGCGCGTAACCGAAGCGTCCACACGGGTAGGCACCATCTTGGTAACTGCTAACAACTGTTTTTTCCCGATTAAACAAATAATTTTGGACCGTCAAAAGCTCCTGGTTTCAAAGCTTGCCCAAGACAATCTTGGAGCCGATAACATCAATTTTCTTGAACAAGGCCATGCATGGGGAATATCTCACTTATCCGAATTTGTTGGCATCATTGTTAATGCTGTCTGGTTCACCATGGAGGACCATGTCTCTGTGTACCCGTTTTTCGGCTTTTTCAGAACCCAGCATCTCAATGAATCAGGATATCGCCCACAGTTGACTTTACCTCTGTCTACAGTATTTACATCCTTTTTTAAGTTGTGTTTATATCTGCGGAGCTTGAAAAAAGTAACAAGCCTATTTTGACAACATAAACAGTAGAAAGAACAGATATCTGTTTTCAAATGAAGGGAGTAAAAGTAAAAAGTTTCCAGAAAAATAAATACTCAAGTGGCTGCTCTCTGCCTTGAATATCCTGATCAAGCTATCTGCAGTATCTATCAAGCTATGTATGGATCTCTCTATCCATATATTTATCTATCTACCTATAAATTCTCAACAATGTTTAAACTAGTGGTAAAATTCAAAGGACAGAAACAAAAGAAGAGGTAATTCAATTTTTCTTTTTAACACATTTGATCATGAATAATGGTTTTGTGAAATTTTTCAACACCTCTTTCCAGGTGAATCATGAAATAAAACAACAATATTCATTACTCTCCAGCTGCACATCATGCTGTATTAAAACTCTTTCAATGGCCAAGTGCCCTCAGTGACCACTGAAGACTCATCACACTTCCATTTGCACTGGAGCCAAATGCTGTTGCAATTACTATCAGTCACGGCAAACACAAGTGGAACAATCAGAGTGATGAGAATCAGTCTGCAACTCCCTGACACATCCACACACATGCATGCACGCACACACACACACACACACACACACACACACACACTTAGATATGATCATTATAACTTGGCAAAGCAGCACCACTCAGCCACCTGCTGCCATCTCCGTACTTTTGCTTCAGGCACCAGCATAACCGTTCCTGCGACACTAGACATTAATTCAGCTTAATTATCTTATTGTTTAATTGTCTGTGAGCGCCCTAATGATCTTATCAAACTCAAGTGTGCTAAACACCTGGATGTGACAAACTTAAAGAGTTTCGTATGTGGACTTTAAATGGGTCAGTGAACGTCCTCTGCTGGGTCCACAAGTCACAACCACAGGTATCTTTTAATAGACCGAGGACAAGGCTGACCTGAATGTTCACATATTCAGAGTTAAATATGCTACTTACACACATACACGCATGAAGTAGACAGCTAGCTAGCTAGCTAGTAGATAGCAGTAATGGATATGCTTCAAACTGTAAGAAACGATCAAACAAAGGAAGACAAAGAAGACTGTATACTAATGCTATAAGCCCGATGTCAGAATTGTGCTCAGCCGTGACTGTCATTTTGCCCAGCTGATGCAGAGGTACAGTACGACTAGATTTTTGTGTGGATGAAGAGCATACTGTATGTGAAACACATTATGAAGGAAGTTCTGTGTCTCTATGTCACTTGATCCTTGTTTTTGGTACATGGTACAATAATATGGGAAGCATGTTTTTTCATGGTTATAGCAATGTTTTTAGTTGTTTTGTTTTTTTGCTGCCTAAATGCAATATGCCCATCTCATATGTGTACCTGTATTAAAAGTGAAAATCCTGGATCTGCTCCATGTCATGTTTTTTTTTTTTTTTTTTTTTTTTTTTTAATTTAATACTGCAAGCAAGATAAACAAACATAAAAATGGCAAATGTAAAAGTAACACTTTGGCCATTAACCTCCTCAGAAAATGTGAGTTTTCTACTCAATCCAGTGTGTTGGTAAAATTGTCGCGATAGCAAGCTGATTGGATGATGGGCCATGTGGATGGAGCACATGTGACTAGGTAGGGATGGCATTTTCAGGGTTATTGGGTGGACGACTGCCCAACCTTTGTGTTACAAATCCGGGGGAATCTGCTGGCCATTGTGCCCCCCTGCTTGTTCTCCAGCCAGAGAGCTGAGAGAGGGGATTTCAGCTCCACAGAGCCGATGACTACAAGGTTTTTTTTTTAATTGTCCTCTCTCTTTATCCCATGTGTCTGTGCTGTCTGTCTCTATATGCTTTGTCAGCCCCATCCAGCTATAGTGCAGTAACCAAGTTATAGCAATGCAGGCACTTGTGCCTGCTGTGGAGCATGTGCTGCAGCTCATTATAGCTGATGCAGGCACTTTACGTTTTCACCTTTTGTCTCGGTTAATGGGTGTAAAAAGTTTTGCTTTTTGTAGACAATGCTATTTTTGTTGGGTCTAAAATCCATACTTATCCCCGTTTTGACCATCCAGCAGCTCCCTTCAAATCAACAGCGTGGATAAGCCTCTGAAACCACATGTCTACTGTCAGACATTAGTCAAGTTCAGCTGAATCCACCTCTAATGAGATTCCTTCAGGTGGGTTAGCTGTGCCTCGGGGCAGAGGGATGCACCTGTTTCCGGTGTCTGGAAAAGTACAGCAAAAATAGATTTAGTGTACAATGAGCTTTAAATTCTCTCCCTCTGTAAATTCTACGAGATGACAGATCCAAAGATTATACTGATTTTATTTTTATGAGATAACATGGCTGAACACTAAACCTAAAACATTTTAGCAGTCAGGCTTCTATCCTGGAGAAAATTGCTCAGTGTGCAAGGAACTATTTTGAGCCTCCATTATTTGCGATGAAAGGATTTTTTGCAGTCCTCATTGTCAGAATCAAACAAAGCCATATACAGTTACTGAATATCACATTGGTTCATACCTGCTATACAGAACCAAACCTTTCCATACAGACCCAGATGAGTATCATTTTGATGAACATTTGTGTGTGACTTAACCTGCTCAGCTCTTGGGGCTTTTGTGCTAACAGCAAAGAAAGGGTGTTAAAATTTTTAGTACAACTGTTCAGGAGTATGTGGGACTATTGTTTATGCAACACAAATGATTTTACAGTATATCATTGTTATCAAAATGTTATTTTGTCAAACTGCTGTTAAATAGGTCATTACAACAAAGCCAGTGGTGCACAATGATGTATCTCATTGCAATCCAATGACTATCTCTTTATGATGGTTTTGAAATTTTAAGTTAACATAATTGTCAACTGGGATAGGCTCCAGCACACCCATGACACCCCAGTCTGCCAATCCAGAGGCACTGTTCCTGATGTCAATGCGATGTTGCAGAGCCGTGTCAACCAGGACAGCCCCACAGCATCCAGAGCCTTTAGGAATTCAGGGCAGATCTCATCCACCCCTGGGGCCCTTCCACCGAGGTGGTTAAAAAGCTCCTCGGTGGCAGAGATACCCCAGAGATAGAAGAACCCACTTCGGAGTCTGCAGACTATGCTTCCTCATGGGGAGGTGTGTCGGTGGAATTGAGGAGGTCTTCCAAGTATTTAACCCACCGATTCACAACGTCCCGAGTTGAGGTCAGCGGCACACCGTCCCCACTATACACGGCGTTGTTGGTGCACTGCTTCTCTCTCCTGAGACGCTGGATGGTGGACCATAATTTCCTCGAAACCATCTGGAAGTCATTCTCCATGGCCTCACTGAACTCCTTCCACTTTTGCCTCAGCGACCACTAAAGCTGCGTTCTGCTTCGCCACCTGATATCCTTCAGCTCCCCCTAGGAGGTGGGTGAAGTTCGGTCGGAGGTAGGAGTTGAAGCTCCTCCCGACATATGCCAGACATTCCCAAGAAACCCTCACAATAGGTCACCATGTCGGACCGGGATCTTTCCTCACCATCTGAGCCAATTCACCACCAGGTGGTGATCGGATGACAGCTCTGCACCTCTCTTCACCCAAGTATCCAAGACATGTGGCCGCAAGTTAGATGACACGACCACAAAGTCGATCATCGGACTACGGCCTAGGGTGTCCTGGTGCCGAGTGCACATGTGGACACACCTATGTCTGAACATGGTGTTATCTGGTAATGCCGGTACAATTTATTTTATTTTATTTTTGACAATTGTACAAAAAGATGCTGAGTCCTCTAGCACTTAGAGCAGTTTGAATGACTAATCTCGCAATAGTCCAGTGCAATGACCATTGTGCAAAGGGCGCCGAGACTTCAAGAAGTGTATGCAGTTTAAAGTGACGAGTAGTGCGATAATCTGGGACAATGTTGATTGTGCAAATGTTGCAGCTACTCCTCAATCAGTGTGCAAATGGGGCAGATGCTACTCTGGCATGAGTGGCCAGTATTGGTCAACAACAGATATGCAAATAGGGCAGCCTGGCAAGACTACTACAGTGAGTGCACGAGTAGTATATAATAGCTGGGCAAATTGTTAGTAAAGTACAAAAACATTTCTATATTTCTGGGTCAACAACCATAGTTCGCAACCATGAATGCACACACACTGCATCGGTAGCACCAGGAAGCCCCATTTGTTTCCTGTCTCACACTGTGCCGTTGTGGTTCTGTGTTCCATTTTCTGTCTCTTTGTGCCATGGACTGTAGCTTGGAGGAGGGGATGTAGGTTGGAGAGGAGATGAGACGAGAGGCATGCTCAGGAACATTGAATCAGTGGTTTATCACAAGCACAACGTGGGGATAAATTATTCCACTGACAGCAGTCAAAACAACGAAAATGCCAACTTCACAAACACGTGACGACTTTTTGGTACAGGATGAATCTTTTAATTCCTTTGGAAAAGTGATGATTAAGCATCTGCCTCTGAAGACTGATTCGAGGCTGAGTTTCATGCTGAGATGCAAAATATTCAAGAACTGTGAAAAAATAATCAAACCAAATGGACTAGTTGCAGCACAAAGGGGGCAAGGAAAGATGTTGGGTGCAAGGAAGAAGACAGAGGAATAGCACATTAAGTGGAACTGTCCAACGTCAAATGGTTCTTAACTCCTATAATTTCGATTTCATGTAAAAAGTTATTTTATCTTGTGAGATTTCATTCAGTGATCATCTAAAGGCTTGACTCCCAATTTGTGTTTTGCTTTTACTTTGGCATTTTCTTTTCTGTGGTGCCACCCCAGAAGGGATGGCAAAGAGGCAAAATATGATGACGACCATAAAGCCAGAAATTGTACTGTGCAGGAAGATGGTACACATGTGTTTGTCTTGGCTGACCACTACAAGATTACATGTTAATGTGGAGACACTCACAGGTAGAAGAGACTCACTTCCGAGGTACAAACACTGAGCCCTCTGGACCTTTGTTACCACGGCGTTTGTCATGCGGCATCAAAGTTATGTTTAAGTTTTACTGGACAGCGGTACATTTATTTCTACACTTTAACGCCATTTTAAGCAACTTAAAAAGGGTGAGGCTTTAAGATGATGTCTTCAGTGAACTGCAGTTTGTTCCAAAGCCTGGATTTAACCAAGTACATACACACTGAAATATAGTGGTGCTTTGAGAGTGACCCGACATACTGTACAAGTTTTTTGAGATACGAGTCGTCATTTGGCAGATTTTTTTGCTTTGACTTAGGAGCATAAATTTGAGAAAGGAACGCAGTATGGTGGCAGTAAACTTAATTCCCTACACAACAAGCAGCAGTTTGGCAGATAGTGAACAATTCTTCAAAAAACCGCTTGAAGCTGTTTTTTGCCACTCCCAGTTGAAGACAATTTCACTTTGTGAATTTAAAACAACTATATAACTTGGCCTTAAAATCTGCTGGCTTAATGCTAACACATAATGGGACACAGCATAGATGGGCTAATGAACACCATCTGAGTCGCGGTGTAATAACCCTTTCAGCAGCGGGTATTTGAACACAAATGGTAGCGCAACACATGTACACAGATAATATAACAGTACTCCCAGGAGTATATTTTATATTCTTTATGAAGAATGACTAATATTACTGCAGTTTACTGAGACCGGCTCCATGTACAGTATGTCTGTATGAACTGTGAGGCTGATGCTCTAACCAGTCGGCCACCGTGCCACCTAATTTCTTTACATTTTATGTAATTACTGCATGTTTTTATAAAGTAGAATAGTGTGCTATTTTCTTATTAAGAATAACAATAAGTGTTTTGTGTCACGAGCGAATGAAACTTGAATCTCAAGGCACCACTGTCTTTTAAAACCAGAAAACATTACGTACTGTACATGTATTTTTTTATTAATTACAGCACATTATATTTTGTGCAAAATCCGATTAAATGTCTTCTTTAAACGGCTCTTTAGTCACTATCTTTATTCAAGGACCCCAATTGAGTCCGCCTATTTGTGATTCACCATTCACGAAGCAAAATACCAAACAACTTCCTTATTTTCACAACCATAAGGCGCACTTAAAAGTCTTACATTTTCTCCAAAATAGACAGGGCGCCTTATAATGCGGCGCGCCTTATGTGTGCACCGAGTTCCAAAATCTATAAATGTTATGTGATGAGCGCTCCGCTTGACTGACTGGGAGCATTTCCTGCCGACAAGCTGCTTATACAGAGGAAAAGCGGAAGTGGCTGAGGAAAGCATGCGGACGTTAAAGGGGGAAGGGTGCGCGTGAAGGAGGACGCTAAAGGCACGCCCCCAGTCGTTATGTAGCGCCGGTATGTGCATTGTGCAAAACAACATCGGTTTGGCTAAGGACCCCCGAAAATGACTGCGGTCAACCCAGCCTCCACTCGTAAAGTAGCAATCAAGCCAGCCGCCCCTAATTTTGTTCATACTAGGCATTACGGTAATAAGTCGCCAACTCGCGGAGAAAGCCACCTTCAAAATAAAAGCTACCCAATAATACGGACGTCACTGCTCTTCGGTTAAGGAATGCAACCAGCAAGGTTAATTTGAATCTTGAGATGCATTAAAAAATGTAGTTTATGTGATATCTTATGAAAAATAAATGGTAACTGGACTGCACTTATATAGCGTTTTATCTACACCATCACAGTGCCCAAAGCGCTTTACAAAGGTTCACATTCATCCTAATTTGCTCCCAGTGGGCCTGGCAGCGCCTCGCATGGCAGCATTCGCCAATTGGTTTATGAATGTGTGTGTGAATGTGAGGCTTTGTAAAGCGCTTTGGGCACTGTGATGATGTAGATAAAGTGCTATGTAAGTGCAGTCCATTTACCATTTATTTTTCACAAGATATCAAATATACTACATGTTTTAATGTATCTCAACATTCAAATTAACTTTGCTGGTTGCATTCCTTAACCGAAGAGCACTGACGTCCGTATTATTGGTAAGTTTTTATTTTGAAGGTGGCTTTCGCCACGAGTTGGTGAACTATTACCGTAATGGCTAGTATGAACAAAACTAGGGGCGGCTGGCTTGACTGCTACTTTACGAGTGGAGGCTGGCTTGACCGCAGTCGAAAACTGCACCTATGAAGAGACACGCTGACGAAGCACAGTTTAAACTGCAAGCTATCAGTTACGCGGAGGAACATGGGAATCGAGCAGCCGTGAGAGAATTCAAGATCAACGTATCCATGGTTCGCAAGTGGAGGAAGCAGGAAAACGAGCTTCGCCAAGTCAAGAAGACGAAGCTGAGTTTCCGTGGAAAAAAAAGAAAAACAAAACGCGGAAACAAGGCGAGGAGGCCCGAGTTGGAAGACCAACTCGAGTAATGGATTAATGAACTCCAACCGCTGGACATCGGTGTAAACAGGTCATTCAAAGTGAAGTTACGAGCGGCGTGGGAGCGATGGATGAGAGATGGCGAACACAGCTTTACTAAGAATAGGAGGCAGCGCCGGGCGTGTTACGACACAATTTGTGAATGGATTGTGGATGCTTGGGCTAACGTGTCTGCTTGCACTGTTGTTCGAGCTTTCGTAAAAGCCGGCATCATTTATGAGGAGCCGCAAGGCAACGAGACTGACTCCGACAATGACGAGATGGAACCTGGCGTGTTTGATGGAGAACTTGCCCAGCTGTTCATTTCGGATACAGAACATGAGAACGTTGATGGATTTGTGGATGAGGATTGATAAAAAAATAACAGTACAGTGAGTACATTGTTAAATACTTCAATAAAGTACAACCGAACTCAGTTTTGCTCCCGCTGCCTTTTTAAAAGCATTGTTTTAGCGTGCATGCATGCTACTGTATGTTTTAAGCTAGCATATGTTTTACCATGCCTGCGCCCAACAATACGGTGCGCCTTATGTATGTGTTAAATACAGAAATAGACCCCGTAACTGAGACTGCGCCTTTTTGTACGGTGTGCCTTATGGTCGTGAAAATATGGTATTTGCTGAAAAACACCTGTTCGAGCCTGTCCAGATTTTTTTACACCATTTCTGTACCGGCCTTTAATGCCGCCCAAACACCCTTCTCCGCTTCTGAAGTGCCATGTTAGCAGATGAGTAGCATGCGTTGGCCACCAGCTGATATCCGGTCACCTTGTCAGCGAGCAGCAACGTGATGGAAGATCCAGTAGCGGTCTGTAATGCCTGGATCTTTCATGATTGGGCTATGTCCAACTACTGCCATAAAATCTCTCGGTCAGGCAGTGGACACACTACATGACATTTATTCCGATACTACTATATCAGGTCTTTTACTATCACTGGGCTTTATTTTGTCAACTCAAACACTGTCGGGGAGACGTGACCAGAAAATGTCACCTTTCATGGCAACCTGATACAACCGTCACCATGGCGACGAGAAGTTGTTGTCAAACAACGGATCGCCGGGGGAAAAAAAGAGGAAGAAAAAAACGTGCTCGGAGATGACGTTTTGGGCTGTCCATTTAAGGATTACTTGAGGTATCTTTATGTACTTTTTATATGATACGGCTCGCAAGCAGGCAACGCCTAGCAACGAACGTTTGTATGTAAACATGCTGACGTTCTGTCGAATCATGCTCTAAGGCTTCGGTAAACATTGGTTTGTGCGCGTAAATAAATGATGACAACGGCGACCAAGTGTGTTGACAACGGCAAGCACGGGAGATGATGCGCCGGTTACAATATGCAATCCTATTAGTCGACGTCAAGGTGTGCTGTCGGAGAGTTGTCGTTGATATGTCACACTATACGGAAAATCAAACATGCTCGACTTTTCATTTTAGCGTTGTAGGGCTATTCGTAGGGCCAACTCGCTGGTTGTGGATTATGTCACACTACAAGAAATGTTGTTATTCCCGACAAAATATGTCGGGCCCAATCTGGAAAATCGCCCGCGATTGCTAATCGGGCCAATATCAGGGCTAAAATCCTATCGTCTGATGTAGGATTAAGGCAGGCGAGGCTCCTTGTGGGGTTGACGCTGGAGAAAGCAGCGTGGTAAACTTCTCAAGATGATGCGGAGAAAGGTCCAGATCCGTATTGGCAGTGGTGGAAATTTTTGAATGTCTATGTATCACTGAAGAAAACATTTTATAAAATGGCTAATAGGAAATTAATAATTGGTATTTTTATAAATCGCAAAGCAGTGTCACACCCCAGTGTCCTTGTGATTCCGATGCTTTTTTTTTTCATTTATTTATTTTTTTAAAATGAAATCATATGACACCCCATGGGCTTACCACCTGTGGGAGGGGCCATAGGGGTTGGCTGCAGTGTGAGCTGGGCAGTGGCCGAAGGCAGGGACCTTGGCGATCCAATCCCCGGTTACAGAAGCTGGCTCTAGGGACGTGGTATGTCACCTCTCTGGCAGGGAAGGAGCCCGAGCTGGTGTGTGAGGTCAAGAGGTTCCGACTAGATATAGTCGGGCTCGCCTCAACACATGGCTTGGGCTCTGGTACAAGTCCTCTTGAGAGGAGTTGGACTCTCTTCCACTCTGGATTTGCCCACAGTGAGAGGCACCGAGCAGTTGCGGATATACTTATTGCCCCCCCCGGCTCGGCGCCTGTACATTGGGGTTCACCCCAGTGGATGAGAGGGTAGCCTCGCTCCGCCTTCGGGTGGAGTGATGGGTCCTGACTGTTGTTTGTGCCAATGCACCAAACAGCAGTTCAGAGTACCCACCCTTTTTAGAGTCCTTGGAGGGGGTGCTGTAAAACGCTCCCGCTGGGGACTCCATTGTTCTGCTGGGGGACTGCTGTGGGCAATGACAGTGAGACCTGGAAGGGCGTGATTGGGAGGACTGGGGTGGTGGCCCCCCTTTTCAAAAAGGGGGAGCGGAGGGTGTGTTCCTCTCTCGCTCTTCAGCCTCCCTGGTAAGGTCTATTCAGAGGTTCTGGAGAGGAGGTTCGTCGGGAAGTCAAATCTAAGATTCAGGAGGAGCAGTGTGGTTTTTGTCCTTTTGGCCATGGAACAGTGGACCAGCTCTACACCCTTGGCAGGGTCTTCGAGGGTGCATGGGAGTTCGCCCAATTAGTCTACATGTGTTTTGTGGACTTGGAGAAGGCATTCGACCGTGTCCCTCGGGGAGTTCTGTGGGGGGTGCTTCGGGAGTATGGGGTACCGAACCCCCTGATACGGGTTGTTCGGTCCCTGTACGACTAGTGTCAGAGTTTGGTCCGCATTGCTGGCAGTAATTCGGACTCATTTTCGATGAGGGTTGGACTCCGCGCTGCCCTTTGTCACCGACTCTGTTCATAACTATTATGGACAGAATTTCTAGGCCCAGCCGAGGCATAGATGGGATTTGGTGGCCTCAGTATTGCATCTCTGCTTTTTTCAGATGATGTGGTTCTGTTGGGTTCATCAAGCCGTGATCTCCAACTCTCACTGGAGTGGTTCTCAGCCGAATGTGAAGCGCCTGGGATGAAAATGACCACCTCCAAAATCTGAGACCATGGTTCTCAGTCAGAAAATGGTGGACTGCCCTCTCCAGGTCGGGGATGAGATCCTGCCCCAAGTGGAGGAGTTCAAGTATCTTGGGGTCTTGGTCACGAGTGAGGGAAGAATGGAACGGGAGAGGGACAGGCGGATTGGTGCAGCATCTGCAGTGATGCGGACTTTGTATTGGTCCGCTGTGGTGAAGAACAATTTAAGCTTAAAGGCGAAGCTCTCAATTTACTGGTCGAGCTCTGTTCCTACCCTCACCTCTGGTCACGAGCTGTGGGTCGAAAGAACAAGTTCCCGGATACAAGCGGCCGAAATGAGTTTCCTCCGCAGGGTGTCTGGGCTCTCCCTTAGAGATAGGGTGAGAAGCTCTGTCATCCAGGAGGGGCTCAGAGTAGAGCCGCTGCACCTTCACATTGAGAGGAGCCAGATGAGGTGGCTTGGGCATCTGATTGGGATGCCTCCTGGACACCTCCCTGGTGAGGTGTTCCAGCCATGTCCCTCCGGGAGGAGACCCTGGGGATGACCCAGTACACGCTGGAGAGGCTATGTCTACCGGCTGGCCTAGGAACGCCGGAAAGGGTGCTTTACAAAGCCTCACATTCACACACATATTCATATACCAATGGGCGACTGCTGCCATGCGAGGCGCTGCCAGGCCCACTGGGAGCAAATTAGGGTGAATGTGAGGCTTTGTAAAGCGCTTTGGGCACTGTGACGCTATATAAGTGCAGTCCAGTTACCATTTATTTTTCATAAGATATCACATAAACTACATTTTTTAATGGATCTCAAGATTAAAATTAACCTTGCTGGTTGCATTCCTTAACCGAAGAGCATGGATGTCCGTATTATTGGGTAGCTTTTATTTTGAAGGTAGCTTTCGCCGAGAGTTGCCGACTTATTACCGTAATGCCTAGTATGAACAAAATTAGGGGCGGCTGGCTTGATTGCTACTTTGCGAGTGAAGGCTGGCTTGACCGCAGTCATTTTCGGGGGTCCTTTGCCAAACCGATGTTGTTTTGCGCAATGCACATACCGGCGCTATATACCTACTGGGGGCGTGCCTTTAGCGTCCTCCTTCACCCACACCCTTCCCCCTTTAACGGCCGCATGCTGTCCTCAGCCACGTCCGCTTTTCGTCTTTATAAGCAGCGTGTCGGCAGGAAATGCTCCCAGTCAGTCACGCGGAGCGCTCATCACACAACAACATTTATAGATTTTGGAACTTGGTGCACACATAGGGCGCGCCACATTATAAGGCGCGCCGTCCATTTTGGAGAAAAAATTTCAAGAATTTTAAGTGCGCCTCATGGTCGTGAAAATACGATAATATGTAGTCACATGCCCCTTCAGTTTGTCCTCTGCCAACAATATGTATAGTTCAGCTTTTTTAATTTTTATGACTATCTCGAAACAATCAGCATCCACAGCAACAAGTTTTTCTGAAAAACTTTTTTTTTAATATATGGAAGAGTCATCCTAAGCACATCTTCACAAAGGGGCTGGGGCGAGGTGGCTTGTGGACATATTTTTTCAATGTTATTCAAATTCTGCTCAACAATTGGTGCCTTTCTTGGTATTGACCACCACACCCTTCTTCTTCTTCTTTTCCTTTCGGCTTGTCCCGTTAGGGGTCGCCACAGCATATCATCCTTTTCCATGTAAGCCTATCTCCTGCATCCTCTTCTCTAACACCCACTGCCCTAATGTCTTCCCTCACTACATCTCCAGGTACTGTATCAACCTTCTCTTTGGTCTTCCTCTAGCTCTCTTGCCTTGCAGCTCCATCCTCATCGTCCTTCTACCAATATACTCACTCTCTCCCCTCTGGACATGTCCAAACCATCGAAGTCTGCTCTCTCTTACTTTGTCTCCAAAACATCTAACCTTGGCTATCCCTCTGATGAGTTAATTTCCAATCCAACCGAGTTACTCCTACAGAGAACCCCAACATCTTAATTTCTGCCACCTCCAGCTCTGCCTACTGTTGTCTCTTCAGTGCCAGTGTCTCTAATCCATACATCATTGCTGGCCTCACCACTGTTTTATAAACTTTGCCCTTCATCCTAGCAGAGACTCTTCTGTCACATAACACACCTAACACCTTCCTTCTGTCACATAACACACCTGACACCTTTTTTCCTGGCTCCTTCTGACCTTCTCTGTACTTCTCCATCAACACCCTCAAGGCAAATAATGCATCTGCGGTACGCTTTGTAGGCTTGCTCGCAAATACTCACTTCGGTCCTGAGTCTAGCCTCCACTACTCTTTCCCATAACTTCATTGTGTGGCTCATCAACCTTATTCCTCTATAGTTCCCACAGCTCTGCACATCACCCTTGTTCTTAAAAATGGGCACCAGCACACTTTTCCTCCATTCCTCAGGCATCTTCTCACCTCCTTGAATTCTGTTGAAAAACCTGGTCAAAACTCCACAGCCACCTCTCCAAGATGCTTCCATACCGTAACAGGTATATAGTCAGGACCAGCTGCCTTTCCATTCTTCTCTTTGGTGCCTTTCTAACTCCCCCTTCACTAATCATTGCCACTTCCTGGTCCACCACACTTCCCTCTTCTACTCTTCCTTCTCTCTGAATTTCCTCATTCATCAACTCCTCAAAGTATTCTTTCCATCTATCCAGCACACTACTGGCACCAGTCAACACATTTCCATCTCTATCCTGAACCACCCTATCCTGCTGTCTGGCCAAGATGTGTCGATCATTTTCTCCTTCTTTAGTGTCCAACCTGGCTTATGTCATCATATGCCTCTTGTTTGGCCTTTTCCACCTTTACCTTCGCCTTGCGTCGCATGTCCGATTCCTTTCTCTTCTCCTCAGTCCTCTCGGTGTCCCACTTCATCTTAGCTAACTTCTTTCCTTGTATGATTTCCTGTGCTTTGAGGTTCTACCACCAAGTCTCATTCTCCCATTTCCTACCAGAAGATACATCAAGTACTCTCCTCCCTGTCTCTCTGATCACTAGGGTTGGGCATTGAGAATCAAAAACCGATTCGAACCGGGACTAACATTCTGGTTCTCCCTTAGTGGTTCAAATAAAAAAATTTCGGTTCCTAGTTTTGATACCTACAGTCCGCCAACCCCAAAGGAGAAAGTGGCAAAAACCAACGAAGAACGCACATGAAGACGTGCTTGTGCCCAACGCCGGCTGCGACCAAAAATGTTTCTTAACTTTGTTTCAATAAATGACCAGTTGCCTCAGTGCAACACTAGGAATACGATTCTATACTGCAAAGGAGGCTTTCAGGAATGTGTAGAAGTCTGACGCACTCCCTCCCGCTCCGAGCCTCAGCCTACACTGCGCGGAAATTCAGTGAAGTCAATTGGGGGAGTGTGAAACAATAAAATACGTCAATCCCAACATTCAAGCAGCTAACAGGTTAAATGGTAGGTTGGACTCTAGTACTGATGGTTTTTAGCGTTTTTTTTTTTTTTTTTTCCAAACAAGCATAAGAGATGGTGACAGACACAAAAATAAAATTGGGGACCAATTTGAAAAAAAAAAAATTCTGTTGAGTTAGATTTTTATGCTGATTAAAACTAAAATTGGCATGCTGATACCAAAATTGCAGTCATTTTTTTCTAGCATGTCAATTTTTTTCTCCACAGCTTACCCTCCAGATAAGCAATATTCTAACACTGATTAGCTGGAGTAAGACTTGCCAGCTGATTACAATTGGACTCATCTACAGCTATGTGGCAACTTGTTTGTGCAGTCACAATTGACACAGTGCAGTGAAAGGTGTGTGCAGCTCCCAATAAGTCAGTACTATCAATATATGCAAACAGAAAGCTAGCATAGTAGGAATTAAGAGGATTTGTTCTGCCTTTTCTCTTAACCTTGTAACCACGGGCATTCCGTTACAAGTTCCTTTTATGCTGTTTTAGTTTTCAAAGCTTGTAACTATTCTATCTTAGTGTTTTATTTACATAGGTATATATTTTTCCTTTGTTCCACTTTGTTCTCACTTTCCGTGACTTAACATGATAGAGAAAAACTGAGATCAGTTTTGGATTCCGCACCCAAAAATTTGTTAAAAACAGCTGAACTCAACAGTTCCCCAGTGTTATTTTACCATACCGGAAAGAAAGTAGAAATAGTCACATTACAAGCTTAACATTGAGCTAAAACTTCACCAAAGGTCAATCCAGCAACTTTACATCACAATACATTGGGAAATTGTCATAATAATTTCACATAAAAGTTGCCTCACAATATCACAAAAGACTAAAGGCCTCTTTATACTCCCGCGCTCGCGCGGCCGACAGCGCCTGCATTGCATCACATGACCGACGCATTGGCCTATGCGGCCCCTCTGCAGCCCCCTCTGCGTCACTTGATACGCACGCGGCAAAAATTGTTGCTGCGCGGAGAATGCCACAGAGATCATCTCTCGTGATTGGTCCGTTTTAGTCGCATGCTGTGATGACGTACTCAGTGTGCCCCTTGGTTCTACATACCATCTACGCCGCCGCCTTCTTGATCGATTTTGCAGCATAATTAAACGTATCATCTGGTCATCTAGGTCCATTTGTTCTAGCAGACACTGTTCCACAATCGCTGTTGTTGTTGCTTTGTCCTTGTTACGGAAAGTAAAAACGGCTACCGGAAATGGCCAAAAAATGCAGGGGAAACTCCACCCTGTGGCGTCCGAGCCAATACCAGCCGTAGCAACACCCCCGACTTGGAGGTGAACTGCAGTACATTTTCAAAACTGCGCGTGTGGGTTGCGCTCGAGTATAAAGGCAAACCGTGCGCGGGATAGCCACAGTGCAGTCATCGCGGTTGCTGCCCGCGCGAGTATAAAGAAGCCTTAACCTTGTCCCTCATCGGTGGGTAGGTAAAGGAATCGTTTTATGTTTTACAGAGCATTTGGTTCCAATCAATACTCTTTTTCATGCTGTTTCATTTTACTTTTGTTTTCACCGGTGTCGTGTGAAGTTACCTTTCGTGCCAAAATACTGAGTTCCGGTGCGTACCCTTCAAAATAAAAAGCTACATGCTTAAAAGATGAAGTCAAGTTAAAACTTGCACATACAAACAGCTGAAATAAGTATTTAACACGTCACTATTTTTCTCATTACTCATTATACTTCAAAAGGTGCTATTGACCTGAAAATTTCACCAGATGTTGGTAACAACCCAAGTAATCCATACATACAAAGAAAGTAGAACAAATACGATAAGAAATTAAGTTGTGTGTAAAAATGTGAAATGACACAAGGAAAAAGTATTGAACATGCCAACTGGTAGTTATTTAATACGTTGTACAAAAACCTTGGCAGCTTCAAGACGCCTCCTGTATGGAGAAACTAGTCACATGCAATGCTCTGGTGTGATTTTGGCCCATTCCTCCAAACAAGCAGTCTTCAAATCTTGAAGGTTCCGTGGGCTTCTTTTATGGCCCTTGAGTTTCAGTTGTTTCCAGAGATTTTTTTTTAAATTGGATTCCAGTGAAGTGATTGGCTGGGCCATTTTAGCAGCTTTATTTTTTTTCTTTGAAACAAATTGAGAGTTTCCTTGGCAGTATGTTTTGGATCATGATTGTGCTGAAATGTCCACCCTCGTTTCATTTTCATCATCCTCGTAGATGGCAGCAGATTTTTGTCAATATTGTCTCGGTACATTTGCCCATTCATCCTTCCTTCAAAAATGTGAAGCTTACCAGTACCATTTGCTGAAAAGCAGACCCACACCATCATGTTCCCACCTCCGACCTATACTGTTGGTATAGTTTTTTTAGGATGATATACAGTGCCATTTCTCCTCCAAACTTGGTGTGCATTATGCCATCCAAACAGTTCAATTTTGCTCTCATCCGACCAGACTATACTCTCCCAGTATTTAACTGGCTTGTCCAAATGTTGTTCAGCAATCTTTAAATGAGCTTTGATATGGCTTTTTTTTTCAGGCTATGGCGGCAGAGTCCATTACTCCCTGTTTTCCTTGTGACAACAGTACCTGATAATTCCAGGTTTTTTTGAAGCTCTTCACAGGTAGTCCTTGGCTCTTGGACAACTCTTCTGATTATTCTGTGCACTCCTCTGTAAGAAATCTTGCGAGGAGCACTTGATCGAGGCAATTTATGGTGGTATGATTGCCTTTCCACTTATGTATTATGGCCCCAACCGTGCTCACTGTAACGTTCAGAAGTTTAGATATGCGCCTGTAACCAATGCCATCGTTATGTTTTGCAACAATTAGTTTGCGATGGTCTTGAGACAGCTCTCTGCTCTTACCCATCATGAGATGTGTATTGACTCACACCTTGGCAGTGAGACCTTTCTGTAGGCCATGAATTAGGACTGAACCAGTTGATATTAATTTGCACTGACAAGGGACTGGATTGCTGTTTGATTATTGATAGATTTTAGGTGTTGTCTTGGCTTTCCATGCCTTTTTGCACCTCCCTTCCTTCATGTGTTCAATACTTTTTCCCTGTGTCATTTCACATTTTTACACACCACTTAATTTCGGATCTTATTTGTTCTACTTTCTTTGTATATATGGATTATTGGGGTTGTTCCCAACATCTCAAATTTTCAGGTCAATAGCACCTTTGGAAGTATATTTAGTGAGAAAAATGGTGATGTGTTAAATACTTATTTCAGCCGCTGTATAAACCATTTGACGTGATAAAACAGTAGCAAATAAATGTTTAACAATGCTATATTTAACTTTTAGTTGTAAGATTCATTCATGAATATAAAGTCAATTGGTATAGTTACACACACATTGCCTTTTAGTTCATCGGTTTGATATTGCACACTGGTTAAAAAGAACCCTGAGTTAAATGTTCATTTTAGTCTATGCTGCGGGCTGCTAAGAAAATAGATGTTCATAATTGGAATACCACTTTTTTAAACCATGCAAACGTTTTGGACCCAGCCACTTGAAAGACTCGGAATCGTTTGGAACCGGAATCGGAATTAGGAACCGGAATCGCTAGAATTCAAACGATGTCCAACCCTACTGATCACCTTGGCTGTAGTGATCCAGTCTTCTGGAAACTCTTCCTGTCCACCGAGAGCCTGTCTCACTTCTTCTCGAAAAGCAGCACAACACTCTTACTTTCTCAGCTTCCACCACATTGTTCTCTGCTCTGCCTATGTCTTCTTCATCTTCCTCCCCACCACCAGAGTCATTTTACACATCACCATCCTATGCTGTCTAGCCGCACTCTCCCCTACCACTACCTTACAGTCAGTAACCTCCTTCAGATTACATCGTCTGCACAAATTGTAATCCACCTGAATGCTTTACCTCCGCTCTTGTAGGTCTGCCTCTTCTGGAAGAAAGTGTTCACTACAGTCATTATCATCCTTTTTGCTAAGACTACCACCGTCTGTCCCTCCAAGTTCCTTTCCTGGGTGCCGAATTTACCCATTACTTCTTCATCACCCCAATCATGTCCATTACAATCTGCACCAATCACGACTCGTTCTCTGTCTGGAATGCTGAGAACTATTTAATCTAGCTCCTTCCAGAATTTCTCTTTCACCTCAAGGTCACATCCTACCTGTGGGACATAGCCACTAATCACATTATACATAACACCCTCAATTTCAAGTTTCAGCCTCATCACTTGATCTGACACTGTGTTCACATTCAAGACTTTTTTTTTTTTTATAGCTAATTCTTCCTTTCAAATAACCCCTACTCTATTTCTCTTACCATCTACACCATGGTAAAAAAAAATTGTACCCAGCTCCTAAGCTTTTAGGCTTACTGTCTTTCCACCTGCTCTCCTGGACACACAATATATCAACCTTTCTCCTAATCATCCTGTCAACAAACCCCCTAGCTTTTCCTGTCATAGTCCCAAGATTGAAAGACCCCACATTCAGTTCTAGGATCTGTGCTTTTGTCTTCTGTTTCTGCCTAAGAATACGCTTTCCACCTCTGCTTTGTCTTTGACCCACAGTAGCTGAATTTCCACTGGCGCCCTGTGGTTAACGGCACTGGGGGCGGACATTATTAAGCCGGGCCACGACAAAGCTGGTATGGAATTCTTTGGATGAACACTCATATTTGTATGGCAAAGTTTTCAGCCGGATTCCCTTCCTGAGGCAACCCTCTGTATTTATCCAGGCTTGGGACCGTCCTACAGTTTGCACTGGCTTGTGCCCCCCATTGGGCGGCATTGATTGACCACCACACCTGTTTATAGTAAATCCAAATACATAGGGCATATCGTTATTCTGCTCTCAGAAAGGCAAAAACAGAGAGTGGAACTGCACCAATACCAATATAATGACGTGGAGTAATGATAATTGTTCTGCCCCACATTCAATCAAAACCTCATTCTCAACAAGCAAAAACCTTTTTTGGATCCTAATCTTGTAGAAAGACAAATGAAGAGTCACTCATACAGTCAACTTGTTGATCACACTTAAATAGTAGAATTTGTTGACACAGAAGAATAGATTTTTATCATTGCAGTAATTTTGTAGACTCCTGACCCCCAGAAAATTCTTTCAACGGATACAAGTGCATATCGAACGATACATTTTGATTATAAAACCTCCCAGTTGGTCCCCAATATTGACAGGCGACCAGTCAATTGCCCTCAGTTAAAGGGATAGGAAACAGCAACCCTGAACATGATAAGCGGTATAGAAAGTGGATGGATGAACACAATTAAATAAAAAGATTTTCAGGATTATGGAGGCCACTGTCCTCTGAGGAACCTTAAGTGCAGCAGAAATATTTTTTGTAACCTTGTCCACATCTGTGCCTTGCCACAATTCTGTCTCTGAGGTCTTCAGGCAGTTCCTTTGACCTCATGATTCTCATTTTCTCTGAGATGCACTGTGAGCTGTACGATCTTATATAGACAGGGGTGTGGCTTTCCTAATCAAGTCCAATCAGTATAATCAAACAGCTGGATTCCAATGAAGGTGTAGAACCATCTCAAGGATGATCAGAAGAAATGGACAGCACCCGAGTTAAATATATGAGTGTCACAGCAAATGGTCTGAATACTTATGGCTGTGTGATATTTCAGTTTTTCTTTTTTAATAACTCAGTAAAAATGTCAACAATTACATTTTTTATGTCAATATGGAGTGCTGTGTGTACATTAATGAGGAAAAAAATAACTTAAATGATTTTAACAAATGGGTGCAATATAAAAAAAGTGAAACATTTAAGGGTGTCTGAATACTTTCCGTACCCGCTGTAAATATCAGACTGCAATCTCAAAGTATTTTACTGGGCTATTTTCTACAAATGTTGTTTTAATCCATGTCATTTAGACATGCATAAGCAAATATTTAGCAAACATATTTTGGGGAATATATATCAACTATCACAATATTTAGAACTGGTTCCCTGATCTACCAGAATTAAAATTAGTTCGACACCCCTGCCCTGGAGTATATAAAAGGGAGGAATAAATAGATTGTGGGATGAGAGCCACCAAGCAGTAATGTGCACCGTGCAACGTGTGAGTGTGTGAGAATGAGCGAGATCCCGCATGAGCCGTGTGGAGCGAGGGATGCATGGCTGAGCAATTCTTGTCCAGTTGGCTGCTTGTGAGTGTGTATGGTAGGGGGTCCCCATGAGAGCTTTGATCATTACCGAGTGTGACAGAGGAGTTCTGACAGTAAGGTAACACCCGCCTCCCCCACCCCGCCCTACACACACACACACACACTCTCACACACACACACACACACACACACACACGCACCAGAAACAACATTGCCATGACCACTAGTGCCACCGCTTTACACGACAGATGCAGAAATATAGCAGAGGGTTCACCTGGGGTTATATTTTCTTTTACCTGGAGGCTGGAACTAAGAAATGTTCTCATTGGCTACAACCAAAGCAAAAGTTTGTTTGGTCTAATAAATCAATACTCAATAATTGAAAAAGATCTATAGGCACGGTGGGCGACTGGTTAGCACATCTGCCTCATGGTTCTGACGACCTGGGTTCAAATCCGGCCTTGCCTCTGTGGAGTTTGCATGTTCTCCCCGTGCCTGCGTGGGGTTTCTCCGGGTGCTCTGATTTCCTTCCACATTCCAAAAACTTGCATGGTAGGTTCATTGAACATTTATTTCCTGGAGGTGTGAATGTGAGTGCGAATGGTTGTTTGTTTATGTGTGCCCTGCGATTGGCTGGCGACCACTTTAGGGTGTACTCCACCTCTTGCCCAGAGTCAGCTGGGATAGGCTCCAGCACGCCTGCGACCCTAGTGAGGATAAGCGGTACGAAAAATTAATGAATGAATTAAAAAGATCTCCATACTAGAAGTAATTTTTTTTTATTAGAAATTAAGAAGGAATCCATTCTTGCACTCTCCTATTAAACATGCTGCACATATTAACCAAAAATACATTGTACTGTGGATCCTGTGGAAGGTTTGTTTGGGGGTGGAGCTTATCCCAGCTGGCATTCAGCGAGAGGTAGGGTAGAAACTGGACGACTCACTCGTGAAGAAGCAAGCTCACCACAGCACCATCAGCTTTATCAGCTGCTCTATTTGCCACCGGTGCAAGCAGACTGTAATGGCAAATACACACCTCGCCCAAAATATAATATAATTCAATTCAATTAATTGAAATGGTACACGGTAATGATTGTATTGCGTTTGAGTGTCTGTTGTAGAGTATTCCAGGAGGTGTAACGATTCATTCATTATATTGATTTAATGATTTGTATTCCTACGATCCAGTTGGGTCAATCTATGCATAGCTAGTTAGCCTTCCGGATGTAAAAATATTTAAATCATTTGAAAAAGTTTTCAATCGACACTAGGAAATAATACATTGGGTTTACACATGGCAGACTTTATATGGAGGGATGTACAGTATCTGTTGTATTTCCAAGAAACATACAAACATAATTCCTTTTACCTGCTTTATTTTTCTGCTAGCACACATCCATTAGCGTCACCCAACACTAACTTCTTCTACGACGCTAAATTCTTCTTCATCTCTTTTCTTCCTCGTATTCCAAATTCTAGATATTATATCATGCCCCTTGTGGGTGGACCGAGACACCACAGTATGTGTTTGTGTTTTTTAGCACTTTATTGATAAAGACATCAGCAAGTCTGGTGGATGGCAGATGAGAAGGTGAGAAATTATCAATCAGGGTCATGTAACTGGTCTCGCCCTGCATGTTGATGTCTTTCAAGCTCAGTAGCTTAGCTTAGCTCGCTAGCTGCTTACATAGACACGTTTGTGATCAATATATCACTCAGCAGAGGTCAAATGTGAGTGTAAAGTGTTGTGAATGTGATTATCGTGTGAAAATGTGTACAGTAGAAAATGCTAAGAGCGTTGGTGAATGTTTTGGTGGTGAATCGCGGCTGTTGAAGACATATTTTTTTTTTTGAAAGAACGATACCAGAGTACGAGGATGAGGACCTTGGTGGAACAAAAGAGGAGAACGAGCGACGTCAACTACAGGATGCTATTTTCACACCTCACTTTGAGCATGTTTGTTACTTGTTTATTAGTTTTATGTACGCTATTCCTAAAGGCTTTTCCTTGTGGAAATCTCACGGCGCTTCATTTTTACCCGTTGGTCTTTCACTGTTTTGAACAGGGACTCTCAAACGTTTTGGGTCCAGGGACTCCTTGAAGTGGAGACGCTTTTCTAAGGTCACTCATAATTCTAACCAGAGGTTTGGACTCAAGTCACATGACTTGGACTCGAATCATGAATTTGATGACTTTAGACTAAATTTGACAATATGTTAAAAGACTTGCAACTTGACTTGGACTTGAACAGCAATGACTCGTGACTTCACTTAGACTTGAACACATTGACTTGAAAAGATTTGCTATTTTTACCAAATAACAGAGAAACACTTTATAGCTTTCTCTTTCTATAGCGACTTGTGCAACTTATTGTTTTACAACAGAAAACATAAGGGTGAAGATCTTAAACATGTTTTATTAGGTTACGACCTAATAAGTGTGCCACACTTAAAGCCCTGTTGGGAACGCTCTAGGTAAAGGAATTGACCAAGAGGTCATTCTTTTACACATTACCTATAGTAATGGGTTTATTAAAAAACAATCACTACAACATGAATCGACAATCCATCCATCCATCCATTTTCTGAGCCGCTTCTCCTCACTAGGGTCGCGGGTGTGCTGGAGCCTAGTTTTCTTATAAAGGTTCAATGCACTTATCAAATTTGTTTTAATAAATAAATATGGATTTTAAAATTTATTAAATACATAAAGGTGGCATGGTGGACGACTGGTTATCACATCTGCCTCACCGTTCTGAGGACCCGGGTTCAAATCGGGCCTCTCCTGTGTGGAGTTTGTGTATTCTCCCCGTGCCTGCGTGGGTTTTCTCCGGGTACTCCAGTTTCCTCCCACATCCCCAAAACACGCATGGTAGGTTTATTGAAGACTAAATGGCGTGTAGGTGTGAATGTGAATGTGTGTGAATGGTTGTTTGTTTATCTGTGCCCTGCGATTGGCTGGCGACCAGTTCAGGGTGTACCCTGCCTCTCGCCCGAAGATAGCTGGGATAGGCTCCAGCACGCCCGGGACCCTAGTGAGGAGACACTCACAGCCACACCTACGGGCAATTTAGAGTCTCCAATTAATGCATGTTTTTGGGATGTGGGAGGAAACCGGAGTGCCCGGAGAAAACCCACGCAGGCACAGGGGCACAGAACATGCAAACTCCACACAGCCGGGGCCGGGGATTGAACCCCGGTCCTCGGAACTGTGAGGCTGACGCTCTAACCAGTCGTCCACCATGCCGCCAGGAAAGAATATATACATATTAATTAAATATAAATATATGTATTAAAATATTTTTATTTTGTTGGAAAAAATGACTCGAAAGGACTCTAAACTCCAAGTGTAGGACTTGCATGTCTCGACTTAAGGCTTGACTCGGGACGAAAGACTTGAGAGTTACTTGTGACTTGCAAAGCAAAGACTTGGTCCCACCTCTGATTCTATCCACCCATCCAGTTTCTGCACCGCTTATCCTCACAAGGGTCGCGGGAGCGCTGGAGCCTATCCCAGCTAACTCCGGGCAGGAGGCGGGGTACAGCCTGAACTGGTTGCCAGCCAATCACAGACCTCTGATTCTAACACAATTAAACATCTCTTTGGAGGAAAAAAATGGCCAAATCAGATGAGATGAACAAAAACATATTCATATTTAATAAATGGAATAATTTCTTACGGCACCCCTAATGGTGTCTCACGGCACACTGGTGTGCTGTGAGATTCTGGGCTAAGCTACTTCCAAATAGTTCAACACTTTTATTGTCATGAAGGAATACAACAGTTTTATCAAGTGTTGTGGTGTATAATATAATTGAAATGAAACTATACAGCTCTATTACTACATATTACATGACATACCATTTCCGTCTAATAAATCAATTATTTTCCTTCATATTCATTTTGAGAGCGCAAAAATTACAGTCTACGTGAGAGCATAGCCTAAATGAGCTTGTTGCGGATTATAATTTGGTATTTTATTACACAGATGTTAACCTCTGACACTGTTCAATATTCACTGGCCCTGGAAATGACGAACCCGTGACCCCACACAGGCAATCAAATCATCCATCTTTGAAAATTCCAGCACACACACATTCTTGGCCTAATAATGCAACATTAATTTCCCAATTTATTTTGTCTCTGCTCACCAGCCTGCCAGTCCTTCAGGTGTTTTCCATTGTGGTTCACTTTTCCCAGTCTGTGAACTAGTGATTAGTTTCTCCTGGCTGTCTGTCTCATAGCCGCTGTGTGTGTACTGTATGTGTGTGTGTGTACTGTATGTGTGTGTGTGTGTGTGTGTGTCACATCCAGACAGAAATCAATTTCAGGCAGAGATCTATCAGCTTTTGTAGCGACTGATCCAATCATCAAATAATGCATCTGATATCACGCTGCCAAGGTGGTCTGTTCAGGGAATGATTCACTCTTGCTCTGCCTTGTTCACTTTTTCATTCACACACATACACGCACACACACACGATGGTGGTGATGGATCGTATTTGGAAACACGACAAGCTCAATGTCATCACAGGAGGGGAAGAAAATCTTTGCAGTTTTCCTCCTCTGCTCGATATCATCAATCTGAGATGTTCATGGTTTGTTTTCCTCTGATTCACTTTCTACATCCCCCACAAACCATAGATTTTAGCGTTCGTAATTAACTTTTTGTCCACATGTCGCTGAGGCTGATGGATTTCACTATCTTGAAGCCATTTAACACCTTCTACAAATCCCAGCTTTTAGCTTAACTACATGTGAATATAACCCCATCTATAATACCAAAGCATGATTCACACATGTAATACAATGGCTTGTCTAGGGTTGAACACAATTCTTTCCTGAACCTCGGATGAACCCATTTTTTCCCATGGAAATAGAAATACTGTAATCAGTTTTCGCATTAAACTGTTGACATCCTAAAACCTTATATTGCAGGCAATGTTTTGACAGTGTTTCGATAAAATTCTATAAAAATGGTGATAAACCATGACTTTCCTGCCCTGCAAAAAGAAGCAGCATCTCCCCAGATAGTGTTGATAGGGTTTCTCCCCACTTCACTTGAATGTGTGTGCTTCAACTTTGTCTGTGTGTGTGTTTCTGAGGATAAGAGCTGGTCATATTTTGCATCTTGAGACTTGGAGGGCCACACACCTGCCGTTCGGCATTGTGTCAGTATTTCCATGTAAATGCATGGTTTGTGTAACCAGGAGCAACTGTGTGTTTGTGTATGTGTTTACCAACCGTATTCACTAAGAGTATGAGTATGTTGGCTGGATGCAGTGTGTGTGTGTGTGTGTGTGTGTGTCTGCATATAACATTGTACAAAGGCAGACAGTGTTGTACCTGAACAAGTTCAATGAATAAAAGTTCATATTTTGTGCGAACGTGAACTTAATTTCTGCCTGATGAACATAATTGAGAACGCACTCATTCTGGCGTCGAAGAACGGTTTTCAAACAGAAGTTCATTTTCATTTAAGAGTGCCAGGTTTTGTCAGGGATTTCCAGGACAAAACCCATTTGAATACACTATTTATGAGCCTTCATATGTCGCTCATATATAAATACGCTGTATTTGGCAACAGATTCAGTGTGGCCACGGCCACCATTCATGGCAGGCACGTTGCAGCTGCATGAGAGCGCCAGTTGCGTTCAGGGACACTGCGTAAATGGGAGTGAGTGTGTTATTTGGTGGTTCTTTTGTAATATTGTACATAATTGTAAAAATTGATTACTGGGAACATTATAATTTGAATCAGAATGCTTTAGTTAACTGTACAATCACACTGTCACGATATGGAATTCATTTTGTTTTGTAAAATGAGAATAGGCGGTGTACGACTGGTTAGCACATCCGCCTCACAGTTCTGAGGACCCGGGTTAAAATCCGGCCTTTCCTTTGTGGAGTTTGCATGTTTCTCCGGGTACTCCAGTTTCTTCCCACATCCCAAAAGCATGCATGCTAGGTTAATTCAAAATGCTAAATTGTCCATAGGCGGGAATGTGAGTGCGAATGGTTGATTGTTCATTTGTGCCCTGCGATTGGCTGGCGACCACTTCAGGGTGTACCGCGCCTCTCGCCCAGAGTTAGCTGGGATAGGCAGAGGGGGGTAGAGTAGCCAAATATTGTACTCAAGTAAGAGTACTGTTAATTTAGAACAATATGCTCCAGCACGCCCGAGACCATATTGAGGATAAGCGGTACAGAAAATGGATGAATGAAAATAAGAATAGATCAAATAAAAATATTTTGTTAATATAGTCAGCCAGAGCTGTGAGGAATGCAAATTTATGTCCTTTCACCATCGTTCCTATCATACTGTGTTGTGTGTTTTTTGTTTGCACATTAAGGACAAAAGTCCTTAATGTGCAAACATCCATCCATCCATCCATTTTCTGAGCCGCTTCTCCTCACTAGGGTCGCGGGCGTGCTGGAGCCTATCCCAGCTGTCATCGGGCAGGAGGCGGGGTACACCCTGAACTGGTTGCCAGCCAATCGCAGGGCACATACGAACAAACAACCATTCGCACTCACAGTCATGCCTACGGGCAATTTAGAGTCTCCAATTCATGCATGTTTTTGGGATGTGGGAGGAAACCGGAGTGCCCGGAGAAAACCCACGCAGGCACGGGGAGAACATGCAAACTCCACACAGGCGGGGCCGGGGATTGAACCCGGGTCCTCAGAACTTTGAGGCTGACGCTCTAACCAGTCGGCCACCGTGCCGTGTGCAAACATTAAGGACTTTTTTTTATTCCTCATTTAAAAAAAGACCATTCAAGCAACAGGTTTTTTCCTCATGTATTTGAGATTGTAGGGTGAAAGCTGCAGCTGGCTGCTAGTGTGGACTGAATAGGTAGCAACAATGGGAAAATTAAATGCCAGTATTTTTAAGGGGAATAGCCCATCAGCAGCATCTCGAGAAAAAAACAAAAAAAGAACTATGAAGTAGTTCATTTTTGGAATGGTGAATTTAGTTCAAATTTCAATTTTGAATTATGAACTATGAACTGAACTAGTCCATTTTTGGAACAGTGAAATGAACTTTGAACTAGTTCGTGTAGAAAATGAACTTTCCCAACACTGGAGACAGACAGCCTCTCCCACAGTGATGTTGTCATGGTTACCACACGAAGACAGGAATCTGCAAATACTGTATCTCTATATAGATCAATTTAACACAGACGTTTATGTCACTCACAATTTTCAGTGAGCCCGGTATCAGGCGTCAACACGCAATCAATAGACAAACGCTCATTCTCCGTGTCACCCATCTGTCGCTAACAACACACGCATCTTCAAACACATCTACAGCGTCATCTTTCTGTTCCAGTAAGTTATCATTGACCCATTTCCACACCCCGTTCCCTCTCTCGCTTCATTTGCTGGCGGTCTCCCTCTCTCCTTCACGAGAAAGGTCAGCTCTCACCAGGAGACAAACCGGTCTGTTAGAGACAGAATCGGCGGGCGGTCGTATCCCAGTCCACACACATTTCCTCATTTTAAAACTCCATTGACTTGAACTGTATCATGCACACGGAAAACCTTCCAAATGTTCTAAATGCATGAGAGCTGTAACAGTAGATACGGCATTTGCAGTGATATTGCGGCAACTGTGCGCGCTTTCATATAGCGACACGTCATACCACGATTAGATACTTGATGTGTGACAATGTCAGCTCCAGCATCTGGTGAGCTGTATACTTTTCTACAATGATTGCTTTCAACACAACAAGGCAGAAGAAGTGTCAGCTCGTAAACTTCATATCCCAGTCCCGACATTGCAAAATACCCTTACTTGTGATGCTAGCTTGAAGGGTACCTTCTGTGAGACTCCCCTTTACCCCTCCGCCCACCCCCCACAAACACACACATATGCACATGCGGGCGCGCACACACACACACACACACACAGACACAATGATGAAAAACACACTGGAGTGGACCTTATATATTCTTTCACATGTGTTGAATTATAAACAAAAAAATTACAGACACAGCAAAAAAATATTTATAAGGAAACAGAATTAATAAAACAAGTCTTTCATTGCACAAATGAAAACGCAAAATGAAGCGAACCTTACTGCAATCATAAAATATATGAGCTGAAAACTCAAAACCCCATATGGGGGGAAAAAAAAAACTTTAGGAGGGACATTAATAATTGCGGAGATGTATTAATGCAGACGTGTCAAACCCAAGGCCTGTAATTTGTTTTTGTGGTCTGCGAAAGCTTACCACAATTTTTATTGACTCTTGTTCGAAAATAATAATCAAATGGAAGGGCAATTGCATTCAGATTTATACATTTTGGGAAATCCACACAGTTCTCATCTTTTAGGGTCTGAACGCCACCACAATGGATTTGAATTGAAACAAATAAGATGTGCTTTAACTGCTGACTTTCAGCTTCAATTTGGGGGTATTTGTGTGACGGTATGCAACCAAACTCTGTTGGGGCTCCTGGAAGGAGGTCGATGGCGCAATCATAAGGGCGGTGGCGGGGTAGAGAGATGGCCAAATCCTTCTGGAAAACCGGAGAGAGGTTGTGGTATTCTTCTGGGACTAGGGAGAGATCGAGTGGTGCTGTTGGTGGCTGAGGTTCACTGGAGGTCTGGACGGCTGAGAGAAAAATGCCTCCAACCAGTAATCGACAGGTGGGTCCAATCAATAGCGTGGTTGTGCTTCTCTAGCCAGGGAAGTCCAAGGACTAATGGGGTCTCTGGAGAGGGGATGAAGAACAGTCATCAGTTTCTGGTTTCCCGGTGGTTGCCAGAGATGAGGAGGGTGATCGTGCCGTCTCGTGAGTCACTGGGGATATGAGACGCCCGTTCAGGGCAGTAACCTTCTTGGGGAATGGGAGGGGTTCGAGGAGTAGCCGGAGCTGATACGCCAACCCCTCGTGAATAAACCTGTCGTCAGCTCCGGAGTCGATGAGGGCGGTTACCGGGGTATTGCAGTTCAGTCCAAGGATGCAAGAAGAAACGCTCATGCGAGAGGGAGAGCTGGGGGAGTAATTGGTCTGGCTCATCACGGTGCTCTTGGTCCGTGGGGAGCCCGGTCTTTTGGCTTCAGTAGGCAGGAGGCGATGAAATGGCCAGGCTGCCCACAGTAAATACAAAGCTGGTGACTCAAGTGGCGCTGACGCTCCAGAGGATCTAGACAGGTCTTGCCCAGCTGCATAGGCTCCTCCAGTCCAGTGGGGGGTGATGATGAGGCAGCAAGGGTTTAAGCATGCAGAAGGGTTGCTGGAGGGACTATGTTCCCAGAGGGTGCTAAACTGTGGAATCTACCCTTTCTTTCTCTATCCCCCTCCCTCAGACGATTGTCTAACTTGATGGCTGAGGAAATTAGTCCCTCCAATGAGGTGGACTCCTCTCTATCCGCTAATTGGCCTTTGAGCAGTTCGGACAGCCCCTCGGTAAAAAAACAAACAAAAAACATCAGGGCCGCCTCATCCCACCCACACTAACCAGCCAGAATCCGAAAATCGATACAATACGAGGCTACGGATTCGGAGCACTGAGTAAGGGCCAGGAGCCGCAGAGAGGCTTCCCTGCCCTTAACGGGGTGGTCAAAAACCTTTTTGAGCTTGGCGGAAAACAAGTCAAATGAGACTAACAAGGGGGAGGAATTATGTCACAAAGCGGTAGCCCATCGAGCAGCTCTACCGCGCATGAGCTTAACTACAAAAGCAATCTTACCTTTGTCAGTGGGAAAACTAAGCGGCTGCTAGCGAAAGGTTTAACAAAAATTGGCTACAAGAACCTCAATCACCAGTGTAAGGCTCAGGAGGGGGAATGTGAGGT
Source organism: Phyllopteryx taeniolatus (assembly GCF_024500385.1). NCBI lineage: Eukaryota > Metazoa > Chordata > Actinopteri > Syngnathiformes > Syngnathidae > Phyllopteryx > Phyllopteryx taeniolatus. The sequence continues at coordinate 21,147,484 of NC_084502.1, read as the reverse complement.
TCTTTGTAGGGGAGGGGAGTTGGTTGGGGGTAGCGGGCTCAGGAGGAGTGTTCACGGGGGGTTCAGTGAGGTGAGGGTTGCCAGGGTGCATCTGACAGACATGGATACTTGCTGTGTGAGGGTGGTGATTGAATCCATGATTTCCCGAAGAATTTTATCCTGTCGTCCGATGTGGGCGCCTTGGTGAACAAGCGCTTCCCTCAACAGTTTTAGACCGGACCCAAAAACAGACTGAGACAGAGGAAGCAGTTGGTAGGAGTTTTATTGGGGGTAGCGCGAGGTCTGGTTCATAGGAGCAGGGAGCGTGCAGGAGACTGGAGCGTGAGCAGGAGCGTGAACTTGGCAGTATGGTTGGTGCGGGCGGCGTAGCAGGAGACACAGGCGGTACGAGAATACTCTGACGCTGGAACACTAGGACTGCCAGGCTTAAGTGCAGGCTGTGACGAGTGCTAATGGGAACCAGTTGCACAGGTGAGGAGGTGATCAGTGCTGGAGAGGGAGGGAAAGAGAGGAACAGAGTCCGCCCACGCTCCGCAGAGGAGACTCAGGGCACTGATCATAACAATTTGGATCGAAATCAGGCATCATGCCAGTTTGCATATGTGCCTCCCACTTTTTAAGGGATCAAAATTATTGGAAATTATTATAGCTGACTCTGGGCGAGAGGCGGGGTGCACCCTGAACTGGCTGCCAGCCAATCGCAGGGCACATAAAAACAAACAACTATTCGCACTCACATTCACACCTACGGGCAATTTAGAGTTTTCAGTTAACCTACCATGCGTATTTTTGGGATGTGGGAGGAAAACATCACCCTTGTTCTTAACACATTCAGTGTCACTGATTGCTTTAGAAGTCAAATATCCATGTTAACTGGGAGTTTTAAAAATGGGCATCGGCACACTTTTCCTCCATTCCTCAGGCATCTTATCACCCGCTAGAATTCTGTTGAACAAGCTGGTCAAAAGCTCCACAGCCACCTCTCCTAGATACTTTCATACCTCCACAGGAATGTCATCAGGCCCATCTGCCTTTCCATTCCTCATTCTCTTTAGTGCCTTTATAACTTCCCCCTCACTAATCATTGCCACTACCTGGTCCACCACACTTTACTCTTTTACTCTTCTTTCTCGCTCATTTTCTCATTAATTAACTCCTCAAAGTATTCTTTTCAACTATCCAGCACAATACTGGCATCAGTCAAAACATTTCCATCTCTATCCGTAATCACCCTAACCTGCTGCACATCCTTCCCATCTCTATCCCTCTGTCTGGGTAATCTGTATAGATCTTTTTCTCCTTCTTTATAGTGTCCAACCTGGTATACGTGTCATCATATGCCTCTTGTTTGGCCGTTGCCACCTCTACCTTCGCCCTGCGTTGCATCTCCATGTATTTCTTTCTCCTCTCCTCAGTCATCTCAATGTCCCACTTCTTCTAAGCTAACCTCTTTCCTTGTATGATTTCCTGTACTTTGAGGTTTCACCACCAAGTCTCCTTTTCCCATTTCCTACCAGAAGATATACCAAGTATTCTCCTGCCTGCCTCTCTGATCACCTTGGCTGTAGTGGTCCAGTATTCTGGGAGCTCCTCCTGTCCACCAAAGGCCTGTCTCACCTCTTCTCGAAAAGCCACACAACACTCTTCCTATCTCAGCTTCCGCCACAAGGTTCTCTGCTCTGCCTTTGTCTTCTTAATCTTCCTCCCCACCACCAGTCATCTTACACCCCACCGTCGTATACTATCAAACCACACTCTTCCCTACCACTAGCTTTCAGTCAGTAACCTCCTTCAGATTACATCGTCTGCACAAGATGGAATCCACCTGCGTGCTTCTACCTCCGCTCTTGCAGGTCACCCTATGTTCCTGCCTTTTCTGGAACAGTACAAGTAAGTGTTCAGTACAGCCATTTCCATCCTTTTTGCAAAGTCTACCACCATCTGTCGCTCCAAGTTCCTTTCCTGGATGCCAAACTTATCCATCACTTCTTCATCCCCCCCGTTTCCTTCACCAACATGTCCATTAAAATCTGCACCAATCACGACTGTCTATCTGGAATAATCAGAACTACTTCGTCTAGCTCTTTCCATAATTTCTCTTTCACCTCTCGGTCACATCCTACCTGTGGGGCATCGTCACTAATCATATTATACCTAACACACTCAATTTAAATGTTCAGCCTCATCACTCGATCTGATACTCTTTTCACCTCCAAGTCATTCTTAGGTTCAGTTCTAGGCTCTGTGGTTTCCTCTGTTCTTTCTGCCGACGAACCTGCTTTCCACCTATCCTTCGTCTTCGAACCACAGTAGCTGAATTTCCACCGGCACCCTGTAGGTTAACGGTGCTGGTGGCGGACGTTGTTAACCTGGGCCACGACCAAGCCCGATTACCAATTAAAATGCATGGGAGGAGTTCGTTGACGCCATGGAGAAAGACTTCTGGACGGCTTCGAGGAAATTCTGGTCCACCATCCGGCGTCTCAGGAGAGGGAAGCAGTGCACCATCAACACTGTATATAGTTGGGATGGGGCGCTGCTGACCTTGACTCGGGACGTTGTGAGTTGGTGGGAAGAATACTTCGAAGACCTCCTCAACTCCACCGACACGCCTTCCCATGAGAAAGCAGAGTCTGGGTTCTCTGAGGAGGGCTCTCCTATCTCTTGGGTTGAGGTCACCGAGGTGGTTAAAAAGCTTCTTGGTGGCAAGGCCTCGGGGGTGGATGAGATTCGCCCGGAGTTCCTAAAGGCTCTAGATGTTGTGGGGCTGTCCTGGTTGACACGCCTCTGCAACATTGTGTGGACATTGGGGACAGTGCCTCGGGATTGGCAGACTGGGGTGGTGGTCCCCCTTTTTAAGAAAGGGAACCGGAGGGTGTGTTCCAACTACAGGGGGATCACACTCCTCAGCCTCCCTGGTAAGGTCTATTCGGGGGTGCTGGAGAGAGGGTCCATCTGGAAGTCGAATCTCAGATTCAGGAGAAGCAGTGTGGTTTTCGTCCTGGCCGTGGAACAGTGGACCAGCTCTACACCCTCGGCAGAGTTTGGTGCACATTGCCGGCAGTAAGTCGGACTCCTTTCCGGTGAGGGTTGACTCTGCCAAGGCTGGCCTTTGTCACCGATTCTGTTCATAACTTTTATGGACAGAATTTCTAGACGAGCCAAGGCGTAGAGGGGGTCCGGTTTGGTGGCCTCAGAATTGCATCTCTGCTTTTTGCAGATGATGTGGTTCTGTTCGCTTCATCAAGCCGTGATCTCCAATTCTCACTGGAGCGGTTCTCAGCCGAGTGTGTAGCGACTGGGATGAGAATCAGCACCTGCAAATCTGAGACCATGGTCCTCAGTCGGAAAAGGGTGGTGTGCTCTCTCCAGGTCGGGGATGACCTGCCCCAAGTGGAGGAGATCAAGTATCTTGGGGTCTTGTTCACAAGTGAGGGAAGAATGGAATGGGAGATCGACAGGAAGATTGGTGCAGTGTCTGCAGTGATGCGGACTTTGTATTGTATGTAAAGAAGGAGCATTACATTTTCTATGTAATGTGTAATGACTGTTAAGTGGTGGTTTTCATCTTGATTGATTCAGATGCTGTTTCGAGCCAATAGTTTGGTTTTGTAGGGAAAGTCAGGGGTTTTGTGAATTTAGCTTAAAGTTTTGGATTTGTGTTTAAGGTGTTGACAAAATGGGTGGAGGTTTCAATAAATGTGTTTTAGCAATTGAGAAAAACTGTAAAACAACTGCTATACTTTAAAACTACATCATTGAGTGTCCTCTGTACAAGCTATATGGGATTTTCCTTCTGTAGGTTATCTTTCTCTCACATGTCACCTTGGCCCCGTCCGCTGTGGCATCTCTTTATAAAGAGATGCCTTTGGGAAACGTCGTCAGACACTTAATGTAATTTTATGTTATGTAGAAAAGCCATCCCCTGTCTTGTGATTGCGCCTGACCAACATTATAATTCCTTTGACTTTCTAATTGTGTGGCTGCAAAAACAACACCTAAACATTGTACTCAAGCCCAAAGTCAGGGAAGAAAAGTGAACCTGTAGTAGTTTTGTAACAAGACGAACCAAAGATGAATTTGAAGGAGGATTTGATTCTCGCTGACATCTCCAAGGAGACTGACACAGGTGGAATATAAATGAGGAGGAGAGTACAAGTGTGTGTGTTGGTGTGAGTGAAGAGTGGTGGGACAGAAGAAAAGCAAGGGGACTGGGAGAAGGTGAAGAGACTCAGAGACACAAACCATGGAGCTGAGAGAGAGAGAGAGAGAGAGAGAGAGAGAGAGAGAGAGAGAGAGAGACTGATACGCAAACACACAAAGTGGGGGTGGTGTAGAACTAAAATGAAAACATATACAGTGAAGAAAGGAGAGGCTCAAAAAACATAACTGATAGGTGTGAAGACAGATTAGTGAGCAAATGACTGTATACAATAAGAGAAAGAAACATACAGTGTCAGCTCACCTTTGAGAGACACAAGAACACAAACGAGGCTTTAAAATAATGTTGCGGTCACTCAGGAGAAGATGATGCCAGGGGAGATCTATAACCCTTCACCCCTCCCAATTTCCTTTGAATTACTTTTGCAAACGTGCTCCAGTACCCTACTCACTTGTAGGATACAGTGTTGCCTTGAGATACAAGTTTAATTCTTTCTGTGACAAAGCTCTTGACTCAAAACACTGGTATCTCAAATCATCTTTCCCCATTGAAATGAATGGAAATGACATTAATCTGTTCTAGCCTCTCCAAAAGACACGAAAAAGCAAAGTAGCACTCTTTAATATTTACTTTATAAAACATATAGTAATTTGATTGAATAGAATGAAAGAATTAAACAGTTTGCGGATGATGATTAATTCATTACACAAAAGAAGAAGACTTTCACAGCTACTATAAGTGACTCAGTAAACTGCAATATATTAGTCATTGTTCACAGAGGACCAAGAACATATTCCTGTGAGTAATGTTATATTGTCAATCTACATGTGTTGATGCACGGTTTATGTTTAAATATCTTAAAGGATTTTAAAGGGTGATATAACACAGCCAGATAGATGCTATTCGTTAGCCCGTCTTTGGCGTTTTTCATTGTGTGTTAGCATTAAGCTAGCGGAGATTCCTAAGGCAAAGTTATGTAGTTGTTTTAAATACACAATGTGTAATTGTCTTTCTTTTACGTTTAGTTTGGCTGCAAACTTAAACTGGGAGTGGCATTAAACAGCATGAAGCGTCTTCTTCGAAGAATTGTTCACGATCTGCTAAACTGTTGCTTGTTGTGAAGTGAGATGAGTTGAGTTCACGGCCCATACAATTTTTGCTCGCAAGTCAAAGCAAAAACTTGTTCGATTAACTTGCCAGTTGGGTCACTCGTATCGCAAAGCACCATTGTCCAGTTATAGTCATAACATGGGAGTCATCGGGTTAGGTTACGTGCAAATTATAATGGCTCTGTGTTTCAAAAACATTTTTCATTATATATACAGTATGTGTATACTGTATATATTAGGCTTTACACTATCAGCATTTTTGGGGCCGATCACCGATCAGCGAGTTGAAAAAAAACGATAACTGATCACCGATCCAATCACAAGGTGGAGCAATATGTCTTTGCAAATGACTTGTTCATTTACTGTATATACTTGTCTATTGTGTACTGAGACTCTTCAAAAATATTCTCGAACATTTTAGACAAAAGGTAAAACATCAATGACCACTAGGAGACATTCAATGAGTGGGCACTGACATAAGATTAAAGTTCAGTCAGGTTGAACCACATTTTACTCGAGACAGAAATAATTGGTGTGAAGTTACTATAATTAAATTACGCTATTGTAATTAAATTATTTTACATTAACAAATACTGTACTTCAAACAGCCACACGTGAAAATAGAAGGCAGTAATGTTGCACCTCAAACAATCATAAATGTGCGAAAGAAGATAGTATTTGTAATACTGCCTCAGAACATTCATATAAAACTATGAAATTAACAATCAGACAGCCGCAAATAAAGGGCAGTAACGCTGCTTCAGAATGAAGCTCTAAAATAAACAATGACACTCAGGTCGAGAGAAAATAGGGCATCTAGGCAATATGTATTTTTCTAACAAATACATAAAATAAATAGCAGCCAAGTAGTACAGTACATGTACAAAAAATGTAAACAATGGCCCCCAGGCAAAACAAACATTCATTTAAATTAAGAAAGGGGTTTAAACTTGCGACATTACTTAGGCTAAATGTCTATGCCGAGTTTAACATCAATGGCAGATTCTTTCTAACAAAGAAGAGCATCTCAACATTGCTGGCTGAAAGCTTGCTCCCTAGTTCATCCAGGATGTTGGATGCAGTGCTGAATAGATGCTCACTGTCCACACTTGTACATGGTGCAGACAGGTAAGGTCTTGCAGCAGGGGTTTCCTCCCACATCCCAAAAACATGCATTAATTGGAGACTCTAAATTGCCCGTAGGTGTGACTGTGAGTGCGAATGGTTGTTTGTTTGTATGTGCCCTGCGATTGGCTGGCAACCAGTTCAGGGTATACCCCGCCTCTCGTCCAAAGATAGCTGGGATAGGCTCCAGCTTTATCTTTGTGAGGATAAAGCGGTACAGAAAATGGATGGATGGATGGATGGATGTTAGAGATTATTTTCGGCAAATTTATTTATTTATTTCTTTATTTTTATCTTGGGTCTAATAGAGTAGCCAAGCTGTAGAGGGGCTCATCTTCAATCCCACCAAACCTTTGGGTTACAGCTCTCAGCAGTTCCACTTTTGTGGTCCTCACACCATGATCTGATGGGGCATTTCTGCTCAGGAACCGTTTTAAGGCCATCACGGATGAGATCACATCAGAGGCAGATGCAGTGGATGAGTTTATTGTCCTTGAGTGCTCCTCAAATGGTTCCAGGATTTTTAAGATGTTTTCTATCCAGTTTCTAAGTTTTTAACCTCAAGTAATCAGTAAAGTAACTGTTACTTGCATGTGTGTACTTAAATGTGAAAGTGCCACACACACACACACCATAACTCCCACCACAGTAATTTTGGTGCGAAGAGCGAGAAAACTTTTTTTATTACTACGTGACATCAGCCGTGCAGCGCGTTCAACCAGCTCACAGTCCGGACGGACTCCAGACGAAGTTGAGAGTTTGCACTTTTCATCGTAAATATTATTTAAGCTAAGTATTGTAAGCCCTTCAGTGAGTCAGGCCTTACCCTCTGTGACCGATTTATGACCGTGCACTTCGGTATGAATAATTAACCCACGATGCATTGCGCGTTTAACACGGCAGTAAAACTGTATTCTTAATGTGTAAATAATAAAGAGAAAATAATAAAAATAGTGTGGTGACAGTGAAATCGTGCATTTCTTTGCAGAATGGTTGATCTGTACGCCTCTTGTGGCTTTTTTGCTGTTTCATCCATCCATCCATCCATCCATCCATTCTCAACACCGCTTATCCTATTCAGGGTTACGGGGCGCTGGAGGGGAGTTTGAAATTCTCCAATCCTGGACCTTGAGGAAAGCCTTTTCAGAAAAGTTAAAGCTGTTATATCTGTAAAAGGTGGACAAATGTCATATTAAACCCTGTTGATTAAGAAGGGGGTGTCACAGATCATACTGTATGTGAGTCAAGGCAGGAGACCGAACACTTTTGGCAATATAGTGTACTGTATATAAGATAAGACTTTAAGGAGCCATATCTGTTTTGACAGAGGGAAGATCATTGTAGCCCAAAAGGTAAGGTGGATAGGTTGATAAAATGTGTGAAAAATGAAAGAAAAGATCAGTCAGAGGAAAGGAAGATGTGTAAGGTGATGATAAAATAGAAAGAATGATAAAAAGAGCTGCCAGATGAGAATGTGAATAGAGGAGTAGGTCTGGGGATCAAACAGCTCTCAGAGATCATCTGACAGGAGAAGAAGAAAGGAGGTGATGAGCAGCGAAATGGCACTGGTGAATGCAGATGAGGAGTGAGTGGGATGACATGAAAGAAAAACAGTTGGAAACATCAACAACAGAAGTGGAAGGCGCGTGCGGTGTCGTGCAATAATTATGTAAGACAGCCCAGGCTGTTTCCAAACCTTAAATTTGATTCAGCCCTTCCTTTTCCGTACCGCTTATCCTCACTAGGGTCGTGGGGGTGCTGGAGCCTATCCCCAGAGGTGGGTAGTAACGCGCTACGTTTACTCAAGTAACATTTTCCATAAACTGTACTTGTCAGAGTACTTTAAATGCACCATACTTTTTACTTTTACTTGAGTATTTATGTGAAGAAGGATCGAGACTTTTACTCCGTTACAATAATCGACATGCCGTTGGCTACTGCATCTGCTAACATCTGCATCACATTAAAACGGAGCATTATTATCTTTGTCAAAACAGTTATGCAATTCTTGCAGTGGCTCTCATTTCATTGTGCAAGTGTACCAAATTGTACAAAGTTATTCATTGCATTAGACCAGTTGTGTTAGATAGCAATAAGGACATTTTATTCATATTAATTAATGACATTACTATTGCACTGGGAAAATAATATTACAGTAACTTCCACAAACGGAAGACACTAGTCATTGGATATTATTGAGATGGGCATTGTTGATAGGAGTTAAAGGAGATAAAAGGGATATGCAAATCTATTTTTGTTTTTGCTTTTTGACAAGCGTGCATCCACTGGTGACGCTGTACTCTGCAGCGAGACAACAGTGTTGCCTGTGATTGAGTCAGGTAATAATGAATGAACAGCAGGTTTAAAACCGTAAAAAACAATTAGTTAAAAATAATTATCAGAATTTGCCACAGATGTCATTTAAGAGAAAACAAATTGGACTTAATGCGAAGCAAAAGAAGATACCCCTTGCTGTAAAGAAAATGACCCTGGTGACCCAGAACATTGACCTTATGTGGCCAATACAACCAAATGGACATGTAGACATGATTTAAAATAACAAAATGAAAATGATTATTATGCAAAAATGCATAGAAAGAACAAACGGCAATGATCGAGGCAGACTGAGCTCATTATTACTTCCTTATTTGAATCTGCTCATTGCAATTAAAGCTTAGCTGGAGGCAATAGTCAGCCAGAGGTTACGACAGAAACTAGTCTTACAAGAATTTTATGCAACTTTATAAACAAGAACAAAAAGACATTTCGCCTTAGTGTGTAATGAATGGCCTTTGACTTTTCATTGTAAACCTTAATACCCTTCTTTATGTTAAAGTGGACATATTATAGAAACCTGACATTTTAATTGCTTGTGTACAATTAGTTGATTTTCTGGGAGGCCTGCCAACCCATCTAATCTGACACAAGACTGCCCCCTCAAAACCTGCTGTTCGGGAGACTTTGCTCTAGATACTGGGGTTTAAAACTTGATCCTTGGGGTATTTCGCTAAAAGAATGTCACATAATCGTCGTTAAGACAGAGAACAGTTGTTTTAAATTGTGAAAAATAAATCACATCTGCTTTTACTATTAAAGGATAAAAAAAAATTAACCAGTCATATGCTTTTGACCGTCTTTTTTATGACACAATCTCTTTTTTTTCCCATTGAAATTTTTACTCGATGGATACACACGTAAACGTCAGAGCAACAATATTGCCACAAAAATAGCTTGAAACAATACAAGTGGTGACTGGTGGTGTTGTGAGGACAGTGAGGACATGGCAGTGGCCCAGAATAAAGGCTTCATCACTTTGTGACACTTGCCATTCAGCCCATCTGCAGAACAGATGTGGTGAGAACATCTACCCAGCATGTCAGTGTAACCTTCAAATAAACACATAATATCAATAAATTAGATTGTCACTAGGTTTTGATTCTGCATATGGGTTGCTTTCTCCTTGCCCTCTTCATTCAGCTTCTGTGAGAAACAAACTTCACAATTCAGATTTTCTTTCTTTTTTTTCACTTGGATGTTTTGTGGGGGAGTGGGGGTGGGGCTATTTTATAGCTACAGCAGGTTTTGTGTCCCCGGGGGCCCCAGAATCCATTCGCTATCTTTAATGAGATTTCAAAGATCCATGGCCATCAATCTTAAAATGAGCCTACCTTTCTCCATTTCAGAAAAATTGACTTTTTGAAAGCAGAGCGAACAGCGGGTGAGGAGAGAAGGTGTCCTCCTCTGCAGACACAAAGGAATAGCTCATCACTCTTCTCAACAATTCAATTTCGGGGACAGCTGATGAAAGACATCTCTTAGTCCCCATTCATTTAACATTTTGCAAGACCTGTTGTTAACTTTATGATCACATGCTACATTTTGTACACCGTTTATCCTCACTAGGGTTGCAGGTATGCTGAAACCTATCCCAGCTATCTTCAGGCGAGAGGCGGGGTACACCCTGAACTGGTTGAAAGCCAATCGCAGGGCACACATATACAAACATTCAATCACAATCACATTCACACCTATTGGCACTTTAGACTCTTCCATTAACCTACAGTGCATGTTTTTGGAATGTGGGAGGAAACTGGAGTAACTGGAGAAAACCCACGCAGGCACGGGGAGAACATGCAAACTCAACACAGGACGGCCTGATTTGGACCCAGGACTTCAGAACTGCGAGGCAGATGTGCTGCGATATGAGCGATTGCTTTTGGCAGTATAGTGTATTTCAGTCACCTGCCTTGAGTCAGATATAAATTTAAGTGAGATCCCATTGCCTAGGGTTGGGCATCGTTTGAATTTGAGCGATTGTGGTTCTGATTCCGGTTCCTTATTTTCCAAACTATTCTCGATTTCGAATCTTTTTAGGGGGCTGGGTCAAAAAAAAGTTTGCATGGTTTAAATAAAGCGTGTCCAAATTATAAACATCAATTTTCTTAGCAGCCCGCAGCATAGACTATAATGAACATTTGACTCGGGTTCTTTATAACCAGTATCAATATCAAACCTATGAAGGCAATATGTGTGGAACTAACCCAATTGACTTAATATTCATGAATTAATGTTTCAGCTAAAAGTTAAATATAGCATTGTTAAAATAGTTATTTGGGACTGCCTCCCAAAAACATGCATGTTAGGTTAATTGACAACTCTAAATTGCCAGTAGGTGTGAATGTGAGAGCGATTGGTTGTTTGTTTGTATGTGCCCTGCGATTGGCTGGCAACCAGTTCAGGGTGTACCCCGCCTCCTGCCCGATGATAGCTGGGATAGGCTCCAGCATGCCCGCGACCCTAGTGAGGAGAAGCGGCTCAGAAAATGGATGGATGTTTCTTCACGTCAAATAGTTAATATGTACAAGTTTTAACTTGACTTCCTGTTTTAAGTTTGTAGCCTTTTATTTTGAAGGGTACGCACCGGAACTCAGCAATTTGACACGAAAAGTAACTTCGCACGGCACCAGGGATTATTTTTTTTTAATGGATGGAACCAATGCTATAAAACGTTGATTCCTTTCCCGATTTTCACCGATGAGGCACAAGTTAGTGTTTGTGATACTGTGAGACAACGTTTATGTGAATTTTGTCCCAATTCATTGTGATGTAAAGTTGCTACAGTGAAGTTTTAGCTCAATGTTAGGCTTTTTTTTTTCTGTCATCGGCTCTTATGTTAGTTTGAAGACTAAAATAAACGCTAAAAACCATCAGTGCAAAAGTGCAACCAACCGTTTACCTTGTTAGCTGTCATAATGTTAGCATAGACGTATTTTATTGTTTCACTCAACCAGTTGACTGAGAGTTGACTTCACTGAAGCTCCGCGCGGTGTAACCTGAGGCTCGGAGCGCGTCAGATGCTACACATCGTGAAAGCCTCCTTTGCACGATACAATCTTATTCCAAGTGTTGCACTGAGGCAACTGGTCATTCATTTTAACAAAGTTAAGACACCTTTGTTCGGCATCGGGCACAACCACTCTTCGTGCGCGTTCTTCTTCGTTGGTTTTCGCCGCTTCTTCGTTGGTTTTTGATACTTCGTCTTCGGGGTGGGCGGACTGTAGGCATCGAAACTGGGAACCGAAATTTTTAAATTTGAACTATTCCGGGAGAACCAGAACGTTAATCCCGGTTCCAATCATTTCTCGGTTCTCGATGCCCAACCCTAGTCCCCCCACTGCAGTTATAATGTCTTAAACTCTTCTGGGAAGGTTTTTCACAAGGTTTAATGGAAAGTGTGTCTATGGGAATTTATGACCAAGCGCATTTGTGAGGTTACACACTGATGTTGGATGAGAAGGCCTGGCTCTCAGTCACTGCTCTTATTCATCCAAACGTGTTCTATAGGGTTGAGGACAGGATTGTGCAGGCCAGTCAAGGTTATCCACATCAAACTCTCTCATCCGTGTCTTTATGAACCTTGATTTGTGCACTGATGCGCTGTCATGTTGGAACAGGAAGGGGCCATCTCCAAACTGTTCCCACAAAGTTGGAAATGTCCAAAATATTAGCCAGAGCTCCAGTGAAAGGAACTCTGAATTTTGGACAGTCAAACAGTTTGGGGGTTACCCCTTTCTGTTCCAACATGTCTGTGCACCAGTGCACAAAACAAGGTTCATAAAGACATGGATGAGAGAATTTGGCATGGATGAACTTTACTGGCCTGCACAGAGTCCTGCCCTCAACCCGATAGAACACCTTTGGGTTGATATCAAGTAGACAGTGAACCAGGCCTTCTCGTCCAACATCAGTCTGTGATCTCACAAATATGCTTCTGGAAGAATGGGCAAAATTTCCCATAAACTCACTCCTAAACCTGTCATGGGTTTGTGTTCCGGTTGTTGTCTTTCCCCTGTCTCATACACAGCTGCTCCTGAGAGCATCTTCACCACCTGTACCTCGTTCACCCTAATTTCCCCTTGCATTTAACATCGTGTCTCATTCATTCTAGTCGCCAGTTCGTTGTACCTTGTCGTCGCATTCCAGCATTCCTTGTTTCCACGTCAGAGACTCACAGTAAGACAAGACCCTGTTCCGATTATCGACCTCGCCTTTGTGCCTCACGTTGTAGGGTTTTGGTGCCTCTTTTGGATTGCCTGCCTGTGTACCGACCTCTGCTCGTTGATTAAACCTCTCTCTTTTTGAAACTGTCCATTTGTTTTGGAGTCGTGCATTTTTGGGTCCTTTCCTCTTTTCCGTTCATGGCAAAACCTTGTTGAAAGCCTTCCCACAAGAGACCAACATCAGATTAAACCATAAGGATTTAGAATGGGACATCACTTAAAATCATACTCAATGTGAGTCAAGGCAGGTGAGCGAATACTTTTAGTAATCTAGTGTATATATGATGCAAAAACTATGTTGAAGTGAGGGAGGGAGCTTCATTCAGTCAGGCCATACATAGCGCTGTCTAGTAGAAAAGTAGTGCTTTTTTACAATCTTTCTACCATCTATATGCAATTATAAACCTTTTTGGGGGGTGGCTGGTTCATAATTTCCTATACATGCAAACGTTTTGCAAAAAGTACTGTAACACTGAAGACTTGTACATGTGTATTCAAACGTTTTTAGAAGGTCAAATAATATTCACCTGTAAGATTTATCGTGCATTTTGGGTTCATCTTGAAACTTCACCTGAAAGCTGAATATCCCCTGTGTGCTGGATGGACAGACAGACAGACAGACATATAATTTTTTATATTATAAGTATTTTTACTATTGCTGTTGAAGTTCTAGCTGAAGCTGAACACAGGTGGAGAACTTGGGATAAAAATAGAACGCGTCTTCTCCCACAAAAAAAGATCTAAATTAATGTTACTGATTACCTGTCAGAAAAAATAAACCTTTGAATCAATTTTCCCAAAGACAAATTTCATCAGTTGGGTAAATTGAGAGGTGCAACATCCTCCCGCTGATTAAAACACTTTGCAGTCAACTGCTTTTAGTAAGCTAGCAGGGAAACTTGTGGACTCACAACAAAAAACGTTCTCGAAGAAAGTCAGCCAAAAGTAAATTTATTTGACATTTTGCTGTCAACAACAATATCAAATTGGCATTTGTTCATCTTCAATGGTTCTCCAGTTAAGCCAAATCAGCTATTATCTATCCCACTTATCCTGTTCAGGGGCTGGAGCTAGCCCCTATTCTAGTCAAGTTTGGGTGAAAGGTGGTACAATCAGATTCATCTTCATTTGTAAGTAGGTCAAAAACACACAAGGAATTTGTCTCCGGTAGTTTTTAGTGTGTGTGTGTGTATATATATATATATATATATAGTATTATAATTATTAACTTTCTATTAGGCGGCACGGTGGGCGACTGGTTAGAGCGTCAGCCTCACAGTTCTGAGGACCGGGGTTCAATCCCCGGCCCCGCCTGTGTGGAGTTTGCATGTTCTCCCCGTGCCTGCGTGGGTTTTCTCCGGGCACTCCGGTTTCCTCCCACATCCCAAAAACATGCATTAATTGGAGACTCTAAATTGCCCGTAGGTGTGACTGTGACTGTGAGTGCGAATGGTTGTTTGTTTGTATGTGCCCTGTGATTGGCTGGCAACCAGTTCAGGGTGTACCCCGCCTACTGCCCGATGACAGCTGGGATAGGCTCCAGCACACCCGCGACCCTAGTGAGGAGAAACGGCTCAGAAAATGGATGGATGGAACTTTCTATTAACCCAATGACTAATTTCGTTATGTTAAGACTCTTGATTATTTATTCTTGATTTTTTAAATTGAGACATAATGACATATTAAAGTTACTTTTCTAAAGATAATCATTATTTCTATCGGAAAGTTTGTTCAAAAGTCTGAACAAATCAAAGATTGACCAGCATGCTCAAATGGATTGTCTGAGCTTCCAGGATCTACTGCGTGTTTAATCAAGGCTGACCATAGCTTTGAATTGTTTTGCATTTTGAAAGCTTGCCAACTTCAGTGTTACTGTTCTGTTTCTTAATGACATCATGTTTTGCACATAAAACACAATTACATTTTGTCAGTGTATTTGTCATAGTTGTGTGAATGATGTGATTTAAAGTGGACTGAGGGGAAATAGACTTGGGAAGAAGGGTGAGTGCGGGGGGTGTTGAACGATCTCTAGAAGTAGGTGAAGAAATGGTTGTCATGGTTACTCACAGAGCCTGGGTCAGCGGCTCAAGGAATGTGCATGTCGTTTGCTTGTGTACGCATGCGCACACACACACACACGCGCACACACACACACACACACACGCACGCACGCACACACACACACGCACACACACCCACACACACGCACACACACCCACACATACGCACACACACACACACGTTAGTCATTATTTTCCATCCCCATGTTGTATATGTGTGGATGAGTCCTGTTGTGAAAGTCACAGAGGGGCGTGAGTGTCTGCTCTTCAGGAGGTAAGAGGTGTGTGTGTGTGTGTGTGTGTGTCAGAAAAGCTGTAGTTTACTGGTCTTCATATCCTTCAAGGGCTAAAAATATATGTTAGCATTTTGTGTCTGTGACAGCGTGCTGTTTTGTTTGTGTTGGTGTGTGTTGCTGGGCCAAATAGGTTCACGCAGTGAGGAGGGGCGACAAAGGCAACCGTGACACAACTGAAGCGGGGGACTCGCCGTGTGTGTGCTTGTGTGTGTGTGTGCATGCGTGTGCGCGAGTGTGTGCATCCGTGTGCATGTGCGTTTAGCACAGCGTGGGGAGCAAGTTAACCAACATGCATTGTTGTGCTGCCATTACTTTACTGAAAATCATCCCAGTTGTGGTGGAACAAATTCAGGCAGGTCTACATGTATGCACATGCTCATCCGAGCACAAAATAACAATTTGAAGCAAGAAATTCACTCACCATTTTCCTAAAATCTTTCCACTACATTTTGATTTCAGCTGCCATCCACACGTAATGTACATACAGTACCTGTATGGTACATTGAACCACTGGTTCTACTCTTTTTGAGCAAATCTGCTGTAAACCTCTTAAGTCTTCAATCAGACTGTACAACTCTCACAAACATAGACAAGTGTTTTCCCTAATAAAAAAATGTAATGTGTAATATTCACATTGTATGTATTGTAAGTATGATAGATGTGCTCATGCTTTGATAACCCACTCACCAATATACAACCAATTTACAACCAAATGCTTTTTATATCCACATTTGCATTTTAACATTATAATAGCTTTCACACAGCCAAGTTTGGTAGTTTGAAGTTAACCCTGAAATGACCATGAGACATATACATTACTGCACACTGTATTTCGTTGACAAGTAAGAACCACACCACAACATGTGCTTTAAAAGGTTAAGTTGATGATTTAATGAGTGTGGAAGGTGGATCTGGGGGTTCCCTCTTGGCCACTGTTGCAACTGTTCTGAATGTGGATCCTCCAAAGGTATCAAACCCTTACATGACTAGGGGTGTGTATATGCACGCTTCATTTTGCGTCTGTAAACTGCTTATGTGATGTGCTATTGAGGTTTTTCTCACCAAAGGATATACAGTTCTCCCAAAATGTTTGTTGCTTGCAAATGTGAATTGTGAAAAAATTCCAGTCTTGTCGCTTTCAAGTTATTCCAGGTACCATTATGTTTTTTTCTTCTTTCTTTAACAAAACAGTAACAACAACTCAGCCTATTAACAAATTCACGTCACAAATCCTGGGATATGTTTGATATGTTTACAAATTTCCCCATTGTGGGACTAATAAATGCTCTCTTATTTTGATTATCATTGGAATCTGTGGTATTGTACAAAAACAAATTCACTGGAGTTTAACATTAAGTGGATTCAGATTTTTTCTTAAAAGGTTGTTTTCTTGCTTTTTTTTGCTACTTTTTACTATTGTAGGATTGTCAGTCCATCGGTCCAAACTGAACATTGTCAGTTTTCTACTGAATTTGCTGAAGTGTGGTGGTGATGTATGAGTACAAATGAAATCACCTGGAGGCAAAAATCTGTTTTCTAGTCCAGAGTGCCACAAACGGTAATAACTTGGAGAACTATAAAGGGGTGAGACTGATTATTGGAGGGCCAGCATGACGCAGTTAAAGAGGTCACGTCCTATCTGGAGAGTCCTCGATAACCCTGATGATGACCTGTCAGCCGACAAGTGGAGTGAAGCAAATGCCCCTTTAATAAATGTTTTCACCATGCTCTTTTTGCACCATGAAAAATCAGCTCATCTAAACTAACATAATGGCTCGGGGCAAAAGCAGATATTGAAAAGACTATGAAAGGTCATAAATTCATGAACATCAACTGGGGGCTTGGGGAGCACATGAGTGAATCAGTTTAGCCAATCGCTGGATGTTCCCATGAAGGTCACTGACAAGTATGTCTTGCTAGGATGAGCCAGCAAAATAGTGAAAAATAGATCAATGAAACCAAGTAGCAGCCGGACTAACCAGACAGACCTTAACCAAGGTTCCCAGCAAAATCAGATCACCTACTAAATGTTCACACATCTTCCATTGCATCCAGAAGAAATCTGAATGGATACATATGTGCCTCTTTTCAACAATTTAAGCCTGCATGATGTTTGCAGTATTATAAATTGAAGGCAACCCACACTGCACAATGTGAAAAGGCCAGATTATTCCTTACTTTACTGAATATTCACACTCCCCAATGGAACATACAGTACAGTGAATCTTGGCTATGACAGGCTTAATTTCAGGATTAAACACAGCGTCATTAATGTGTGTCCACCTCAGGGTGTCGTTATGGCGACAGTGAGACAAAACTTAGCACTTGCCATTGTGGTGTTTAGAAAAAAAGAAAAGAAGAAGAAAAAGGAAAGTGGTCATGTATTTGACTAGGGTAAAGGGGTCAACTTTGGAGTTCAAAACTGACTCCAACTTGACAGCCAGCGTGTGGCTCAGGATCAAGATCAACCATTGACAGTTGAACGGAGAGAACCACTTGATTTTTCAAGATTTTGAAGCCTCATTTTATATATTTTTTAAACATAACAATAACAAATAACTGCGATAGTGTGGTTCCACAAGTATGCACAACCTCTTATAACTGCTGATGTGACTGCTTTCAAAATTAACCATTGAAACTCATTTTAAATGGTAGTTAGCACACAAATGCCACTATTTGAAGTACTTCTGCTAAACTTCAAATAATGTTGTACCGGTTATAGGTAACATTAATATTTTTACTTCCCCTCTCTAAAATGTTTATTTTTTTTCAATTGAGTTGTACAGGCGAGGTCACATAAATGGTGGAAAAAAGGTTTAAAATGATTAATCTTGGTATAGTTTTTTTATATCACAAAACCTGCCATTGGAAAAGGGGTGTGAAGATTTATTTTTTATTTATATTTTTATAGTTCCATCCATCCATCCATTATCTGAGTGGCTTATCCTCACAAGGGTCGCGGGACCCACTGTAGTTAACATATCTAAATAAATAATAATACATTACAGGATTCTTTGAACTAGAAGAGAAATCTTTTTCTTTTTTTGACTAGTCAAAATGGTGCACTCACCCGCCTTTCCTGGCAGAAAAAAAACCCTCAAAAATCTATCAGTGTCACAGTTGGGTGATTATCAAGTCAAGTCTAAAGTGTCTTAAGATTATGTTTGTAGTTACTGTGCCATGTTTGCTGCAAATTGCATCCTAGGGATTCCGTATAGAATATTTTATTAACTCAATGATATTACATTTTCTGTCTGCTTTTTTTTAATGGGGCAAGCTGTTGATTTATTTGCCATCTACTCTTTATTTACAGTAATCCTCATATTGCTTGGTGCCAAAGACAACACCTACGCAAAGTTCCCTGAATTATATCCAAATCTATTTTTAATGCTGTTACACTTGGTCAGGTTTTATTTTGTCCGTGCAAAATAAAGGATTTTTCATCTGAATGACGCAATGATATTATTTTACCCCAGAGTGTCTCACCCTTGAAGAAAATTACTTGAAACCCATAGTGGAGATTGTGTCTGTTTTTATCTTTTGCTCTTTGCAATGGGCCGCTGCGCTGGAGGTAAACAACATTGCCATTCATTTCAGCCTTGGAGAGCAGAGCATAAACCATTAGCCTCCAGAAGCAAGCCAGATCCTCCACTGTCTGTCGGTTGGAGAGAAAAGAGAAGCCGAGCAAAGTCGGTAGCTTTCTGGTTTTATTGGCTCAGTGGCCGGCTGCAACGCTCTAGCGGATGCAAAACAGCAGGCATGGAAAAGCCTTGGTGGGCCACACAATAACAAACAATACACAGACACTGTGTTACTATATAAAAAGGCGACATTTGATTTTGTGCCATCTGAAATGTTCTTTTGCTGACAGTAACAGCTGACTGAAGCTGATCTTCAGGAGTTAATGAGACGTGTGTTGCGCATCTGAGTGCCATAAATCACTCAAAGACGCAAGTGCTGTGTAAGAAGTGTGCATGTATATCCTTGAATGTGAGATTGCTTTATACAGCAAGGACAATTTACTTCTTTTCTGACAACAACGACATACCTTTGTAATTATTTGCATCATAGTCGAGCTAATATTCACTTGACTACAACTTATTCCGGAAAGAACTTCCCCATCCTAAAGAAAATATTCACATCTTAATGGTTTGTTAAACGCTGAGATGTTTTTGCTTTGGATGATCGACACATAAATTAAATTTTTGTTCTCGCATTCAAGAATGACAGTTTATCTTTTTGGAAAAGTAGGACTTAGATTAAACTTTTTTTTTTTTTTTTTATTTGCGTCTCTGAAATAAAACCTCCTTTACACAAAGCACTAGAGGTTGTTTTAGTTATATAGACCTATTATTGCATTTTATCTGTAAAGTGTCCCAATCCAACCAGAACCTCTTTGTTGGAGTACTGTTCACCGTGGTATACTGTGCCTTGGTACTCACTCGAGATGAAATGGTGTCATTTATCCATCCATCCATCCATTTTCTGAGCCGCTTCTCCTCACTAGGGTCGCGGGCGTGCTGGAGCCTATCCCAGCTGTCATCGGGCAGGAGGCGGGGTACACCCTGAACTGGTTGCCAGCCAATCGCAGGACACATACAAACAAACAACCAGTCGCACTCACAGTCACACCTACGGGCAATTTAGAGTCTCCAATTAATGCATGTTTTTGGGATGTGGGAGGAAACCGGAGTGCCCGGAGAAAACCCACGCAGGCACGGGGAGGACATGCAAACTCCACACAGGCGGGACCAGGGATTGAACCCAGGTCCTCAGAACTGTGAGGCTGACGCTCTAACCAGTCGGCCACCGTGCCGCCATGGTGTCATTTAAAAAAATATGTTTTTATCATCAAAGTTGACATGATTATCCGAATTATATCAATATTAAAATACATGTAATCAAACAAAACAAAAAAATCACAGACACACACACTAAAAAAACTATAGAGTCAGCAATCCTATGTACTTTTTGACATAAATTGGGAACAGCAACAACCAACCACTCTATCACCATGCTAACACACAACACAGTATGCTAAACACAGTTGTAATGGTAATTAAGATTTAAAATATGTTTTTTAATTACATACTACCAGTTTAAAGGTAAAGCATATATTTGTTTCATCCCTAGCACTCACACCTCGAGGTGGAAACAAGCCCAAGGAGTTTACTGTACTGTAAATGTCGCTTATAATTTCAACTAAATGGGACTAATAAAATGTTTATTAAAAGGCAAATGACATTCTCAAGAGGGCTGACAAACCTGGATTTCCAGTTGCTAGCAGTATATATTTGTTTGGGCACAACCCATTTGCTATGTCTTCCATTAATTGTGTTCAAGCACAAGCATGGACTACAGTATATGAAGGATTGCAAATTTCTTCTTCTTTCCCTTTCGGCTTGTCCCATTAGGGGTCGCCACAGTGTGTCATAGGGTTTAGGGTTAGGGTTTTCCATGTAAGCAAATCTCCTGCATCCTCCTCTCTAACACCAACTGCCCTCATGTCTTCCCTCACAACATCCATCAACCTTCTCTTTGGTCGTCCTCTAGCTCTCTTGCCTGGCAGCTCCATCCTCATCACCCTTCTACCAATATACTCACTATCTCGCCTCTGAATGTGTCCAAACCATCAAAGTCTGCTCTCTCTAACTTTGTCTCCAAAACATCTAACCTTGGCTTATGAGCTCATTTCTAATTTTATCCAACCTGGTCACTCCGAGAGCGAACCTCAACATCTTCATTTCCGCCACCTCCAGCTCTGCTTCCTGTTTTCTCTTCAGTGCCACTGTCTCTAATCCATACATCATGGCTGGCCTCACCACTGTTTTATAAACTTTGCCCTTCAACCTCGCAGAGACTCTTCTGTCACATAACACACCTGACACATTCCTTCCCCGTTCCAACCTGCTTGGACCCGTTTCTTCACTTCCTTACCACACTCAGCATTGCTCTGGACTGTTGACCCAAAGTATTTAAGGTCCTCCACCCTCACTATCTCTTCTCCATGTAGCCTCACTTTTACCCCTCCACCGTGCTCATTCATGCACATATATTCTGTCTTACTTCAGCTAATCTTCATTCCTCTCCTTTCCAATGCATGCCTCCATCTTTCTAACTGTTCCTCCAGCTGCTCCCTGCTTTCACTGCAGATTACAATGTGATCTGCAAACATCATGGTCCACGGGGATTCCAGTCTAACCTCATCTGTCAGCCTATCCATCACCACTGCAAACAGGAAGGGGCTCAGGGCTGATCCCTGATGCAGTCCCACCTCCACCTTAAATTAGTCTGTCACACCGACAGCACACCTCACCACCACTGTTCTGCTGCCCTCATACATGTCCTGTATTATTCTAACATACTTCTCTGCCACTCCAGATGTCCGCATGCAGTACCACAGGTCCTCTCTGGGTACTCTGTCATAGGCTTTCTCTAGATCCACAAAGACACAATGTAGCTCATTCTGACCTTCTCTGTACTTTACCATCAACATCCTCAAGGCAAATAATGCATCTGTGGTACTCTTTCTAGGCATGAAACCATACTGATGCTCGCAAATACTCACTTCTGTCCTGAGTCTAGCCTCTACTACTCTTTCCCATAACTTCATTGTGTGGGTCATCAGCTTTATTCCTCTATAGTTCCCACAGCTCTGCACATCCCCCTTGTTCTTAAAAATGGGCACCAGCACACTTTTCCTTTATCCTTCATGCATCATCTCACCCACTGGAATTCTGTTAAACAAGTTGGTCAAAAACTCCACAGCCACCTCTTCTAGATGCTTCCATACCGCCACAGGAATGTCATCAGGAGCAACTACCTTTCCATTTTTCATCATCTTTAATGACCTTCCCATTACTAATCATTGCCACTTCCTGGTCCAACACACTTGCCTCTTCTACTCTTCCTTCTCTCTCATTTTCCTCATTCATCAACTCCTCAAAGTTTTCTTGCCATCTGTCCAGCACACTACTGGTGCCAGTCAACACATTTCCATCTCTATCCTTAATCACCCTAACCTGCTGCACATCCTTCCCATCTCTATCTATAGTTACCCATCACTTCTTCATCACCCCCGTTTCCTTCACAACATGTACATTGCAATATGCAGCAATCACAACTCTCTCTCTGTCTGGGATGTTCAGAACTACTTCGTCTAGCTCCTTCCAGAATTTCTCTTTCACCTCTTGGTCCCATCCTACCTGTGGGGCATAGCCACTAATCACATTATACATAACAACCTAAATTTCAAGTTTCAGCCTCATCACTCGATCTGATACTCTTTTCACCTCCAAGACCTTAGCCAACTCTTCTTTTAAAATAACCCTGACTCCATTTCTCTTCCCATCTACACCATGGTAAAATAATTTAAACCCTGCCCCTAAACTTCTAGCCTTACTGCCTTTCCACCTGGTCTCCTGGACACACAATATATCAACCTTTCTCCTAATCATTGTATCAACCAATTCCTGAGATTTTCCTGTCATAGTCCCAACATTCAAAGTCCCCACATTCAATTCTAGGCTCTGTGCTTGCCTCTTCTCTTTCTGCCCAAGAACTGTGAGTATATTGGTAGAAGGATGATGAGGATGGAGCTGCTAGGCAAGCGAGCTAGAGGAAGACCAAATAGAAAGTTGATGGATGTCGTGAGGAAAGACATGAGGGCAGTTGGTGTTTGAGAGGAGGATGCAGGAGATAGGCTTACATGGGAAAGGATGACGCGCTGTGGCGACCCCTAAAGGGACAAACCGAAAGGAAAAGAAGAAGAAGAAGATTCCTGCTTCCTCTCACATTCCAAAAACATGCATGTTAGGCTCAGTGAAGACTTTTAAATGGCAGAGGTGGGAGTAAGTCACATACGTGCAAGTCACAAGCAAGTCTCAAGTCATAACCTTCAAGTCTCCAGCAAATCCCAAGTCACTGTGGGAATAAAAAATCAAGCAAGTGAAGTCGAGTCGCCACTAAATTTCAAGCAAGCCGAGTGAAGTTATTACTTGTATTAAGCAAGTCGCAAGTCAAGTCACACAATCTTGCTCGAGTCGCAACATAAATTATATTGGAGGGGTAATACAATGTTTTTTCACAAATCATAACACTAAAAAAACTTTATAAAGGTTAAGTAAACAACAACTGAGATTATGATCGATTTACTTATTACACTGAATTGTATTAAAGTTGAATTTTAAACTCAATTTAACTGAACTTCATTTCTGAACAAACTTGGCTGGTGATAGCATTGTAACTCGTATGGTTCATTAAGAGAACACCAGACAAGAGCGTCTCCACATCCCTGTCACCTGCTCTTCCGGCTCCTTCCCTCAGGTAGACGCTACCGATCAATGCAAACTAGAACTAGCAGACATTCCAAAAGCTTCTTCCCTCTTGCAATCAACTTCTTAAACACCTAACCTACAATTCCATTGCAACATGCTGGCAATTTTTTTTGTCTTGAGTTTGTTGTCACATTTCTGCTGGGCCAATTATATATTTGTCATGGTCTGTGTTTTGGTTTGGGTTGTGTTTAGTTTTGTTCAATGTTTTCCTGTGTTCCATGTTTGTCGTTGTCACATGTCTTGCCATGTCATTGTCGCTCAGGTATTTCACCAGTCATGTCTTGTTTCTTGTTTTGGGTTCACTCAAGTGTTTCTTTGTTACTTTGTGTTTAGATTTTGGACTTTGTTAATTTAGCATTTAGACTTTTTCATGATCTTTGTTTTCCTTTGTTTTTGGAATTAAATATTATTATTTTGAGATTCCCGCACTCCTGCCTTGCCTCCCTGCTTCCCTGCAATTGGGTCCACCATGTTCTTGCCTTGCATTCCTCGCCGTCGCCCTAACCATGTTCATGACAATATTACTTGTGCACTCACTGTAGTAGTCTCGCCACGCTGCACTATTTGCATAGGTTGTTGACCAATACTGGCCACTCATGCCAGAGTAGCATCTGCTCCATTTGCACACTGACTGAGGAGTATCTGCAACATTTGCACAATCAACATTGTCCCAGATTATCACACTACTCGCTTAAACTCTCGGCGCCCTTTGCACTATGGTCATTGCACCGGACTATTGCAATATTAGTCATTCGAACTGCTCTAAGTGCTAGAGGACTCTGCATCTTTTTGCACAATTGTCAAAAAAATAAAAAATAAAATGTACCGGTATTACCAGATAAATAGCAACCCTTTACTGCTCAGTGACTGTTTTTGTCAATGTCTTTATGTCTCAAAAGTGTTCTCTGTCAATTGACTGTTGTCGTACTAGAGCGGCACCAATTAACGGAGACAAATTCCTTGTGTGTTTTTTGGACATACTTGGCAAATAAAGATGATTCTGATTCTGATACTGATTAAAAGTGCAGATTTCCAGACGAGATGACTTGACTCCATTAATGGTTAAAAATGGTGGTTGCTAATGTTATTTCTCAGCCTTCTTGCAGCTTCAAGAGGTGAAACTGTGCTTTGTATGCAGTTGTTTCAACTGTTGCAGAGATGCAAGCACTAGGGAGCAGACACTCTAACACTTCACAACCACATCCACACTTGGCTGGCAGCAAAGATGTGTTTTTTCTTCTCACAGAGACTCAAGTGTCTGAACAACATCCAAAGAGCAGGACTTTGTTGCTAATACTTTGTAGCAGCTGCATGATGCTATAAAGGCCAAAGTGTGGGCGCTTACACTGATTAGCATGAAGAGTGCCAGAGCATTCTGGCACCAAACTAGACTGTTTGTAATTAGAGGATTGAGCCTCAGAGTGAGGACTGGGCATTCTAGGCTGAGCTGGAAAGAGCATCAAATCTTTAGAAAGCTGCCAAAGTCCCGGACAACATTTGCCACTTCTACCATGGAAGGCAGTCACACAAACCTTTCTGCCAAGACGAGGCTTTACACAATCACACGTTCAACGCGTTTACTTCATGTTTGACTGTAAAATCTCCTCCTCTGTATGGTAGAGCTGCGTCACACGCAGGTTGAACTCCTTACAAATATTGAATTTCAATTTTCATGTGAGTACAAGACTTAAGATTGTAGAAACCAAGTGATATTTTATTATATTTCTATATAAATGTATCTAAAAATATATTGTTATTATTATTAGAATATATTATTCTACAAATATTTTTCTCTCATCCAGGGCCATTTGCAGATGTTCATCCTTTCTATTGCTAATGTTTATACTGTAATTAGAGCCTTAGCATGCAGTTTCAAATTGTTTCTTAATCATTGTTATTCTAAGGCCAAATAAATCTCCATTAGTTATTCACATACTCCAAGCTCACATTATTAGTATTTTTTTTTATTGTAGTCCTGGATGTGTTATGCAGATGCATGAATGTGTAGTGGTACATTTGCCTGACTTTGGTGCAGACAGCGTGGGTTCAGTTCCCACTCAGTGACACGTGACTGGTTGTCTGCGTCTCTATGTTCGAGCTTGCTTCACACTCACCTAATCAGGAGCTATTGAGTGCACCTGTGTTAAACTCCTACACCTGTTGACAATCAGCAATAGCTAAAGGTACGTATATAAGGACTTTTCCTTGGTTGCGTTGTGGTGTTGATGCCATCAATTGGTGCTGTGAACATCCAAGTGCCACCATTTTGTCTCACCCCTATACAAAAGACTCCCTACCTTTGTTTAATTTGGTTTAAGGTTCACTTCTTTTGTCTGTCATTTTGATAGAATTAGTTGGTTGTTGGAGTTAATTTTATTCTCTCACCTGCCTTTCAGAAAACATTCTGACCCAATTTTAAAGAGCTTTGGTGTGTATTTTGTTAGTTTCCCAACCAGCAACCCTGTCTAGATTTTGTTCTAAGGCAGGGGTGTGCAACCTGCAGCTCCAGGGCTGCGTGTGGCTTTTTTATCATTCTGCTGTGGCTCTCTGTGACTTTGGAAAACTATTTTATTAAATTCTAAAGTTTAAGATTATGTGCTCTTGAAACATTAAACTATTTTCTTTTTATGTTGTTGCTTAAAATATGTCACAACTGCCGATGTGCAACACCTTGCTCCAAGATTTATTCAGTTATTTGACCATAGATAGCTAAACCATGGATAAATTCTGGAAAAGAAAAGATTCTGAAGAAAACAGAATTTTTATTGCTACACGAACTATCGTAAAAGCAAGCATCGCTCATGCCTCACAAATGACAGCTTACTGTACATACAATCGTATCTGAAAATGAAAGTGACGTCTTACTGCCTGGATGTGCAAATGCTGCATGTTGACTTTCAGAGCAAAAATCATATTAACCAGGTTAAATAAATACTTGTATTTTAATTTGCTATAATTTTGCAAAGATATATTTTATGTTGTTAAGTGAAGGCATTTTTGGTTTGCTCCAGGTGGATAATATAAGTGTGGCTTTAATGTCATGAATACAAGGAGGACTCGAATAGACACTGACTATTTAGATTGAAAGTAAGCTTCAAATAAGTTTCTTTTTTTTTCGCGTTCATAATGTTTTTGTTACATGCAGAAATAAAATGTTTGTTATCTGTAGCGGTTTATTGATTTCATAAATGTAACACACTATAGTTTTTTAATACATATACAGTAGGTAAAAAAAGAAAAAAAACACACACGATATATCCTATATATCCTCACTTTAGATGTCAAAAGGGTTTTGTGGCTACTGGTGTTTTTTCTTTTTTATAACAGTGTAAGACGGTCCAGTGCCTCTGGGTATTTAAGGTTGCTGTTCTAGGGGTAAGGTAAAAAGTGTGAACCCCCAAAATTCAGTCCCCTAAGCCAATTTGCCTTTGATTCAAGAAGCTGTATTGTCAGTTTACTGTACATAGAGAGTTGTGCAGGTAAAATAGACAATGTTTCTCGGGGACTCAAACAACATTCCAAGACACACACACCCACACAACCCCCCAAAGCTCGAGCCGTAAATTTGTTGTCGTATGTATAATTTTATTGCTGTGTGCAAGTAATGCATCTGGTCGCATTTGTGCTGAAAAATCTGTTGCTAGAAAAATGTTTTAATGCAACAGCTCTGTGATCCAATTTTCTGTATGAGACTCATTTTTCTTCTTTCAATTATCAGCAGATGCTAAGACAACTTATTTGTCATATAAACTTCTTAATTTGGCAAGTGCATTGAGATAAAGTGAAGTTCAAGTTATTTTGTGTATTTCTACAAAAAAATGGTCTGGTCACTGTTAAAAAGTGAAATTTTTGTGATATTTCCCAGGTGCCCTCTTGCTTATTAAACATTGAAATATAGTTGACAGATCAATGGCTTCGATTTAAAAGCAGAGATAAGCACAGCGGCCAAAACTGCAAAATGCAGCAGAGCTGGGGAAAAGTGGCCAAAGATGCGCTTACAAGCAGAGGACTGCTTTGCTTTTTCTGCTGACCACCAAAAGTGGCTTTTAATAAGGTTGGGAATGGAGAGCCATGTTCCATTCAGCAACACAATGAGCTCAAACTCCTGTGTCTACGCTGCTGGAAACACACTGCAAGAGGCGCTCATGCGAGGAACTGGAAATGGTTCATTTAATAAAGAAAGATGCCACCGATGCTGAAAACCTGTGTCAGATTCACTTCTTACAAGTGAAAACCTGCTCATTAATCATCAAAGATGAATTCAGGAACTGGTGATTTTGTGAGTTATTTACGCTTCCTTTTATGTACTTCCTCCATGGCATGGGCCAAGGAAGAATTGTTCCGGAAAGATTTGCAGATCCACAAACCATTCTTGTTAACACTGCGAACACAATTCGATAGTGAACAAAGTGTAAATCTTCATTGTGCAACTCGGGCATATGAAGGATCTGTGTATGTCTAAAGGTGTAAAATTAGACACACAGAGAAAAAAAAAACACAGAATAACACGTACAAAATTGTAGTTTGGATATACAGTAAGAATAAATCCCTGTGCGATGAATACAATTTAAAGTTAAAACGTCAGTGGGCAACTCATGAAGGTTTGCTGCCCACGACTTATCAAGCTGATATTACGAGATATAAAATATTAAACTCCAGCACAAATGGAGAATGTACTGTAGAGGGTGTACTTTGTTCATTGATAAGGGACATTACATGGTTTAGCGTATACCTTGCTTTGTGCAGATAAAGGTTTATAGTATTTAATGTAGCGTACCATAGTAGAGAGGGCGGGAAGAAGAAATACAAACTTACAGTTGGGACATTAGGAAATGTTAATGTGCTTGCATGCAATTCTAAACTCAAAGTGTGAATATGGGTATGATTAGCATGCTATGTTGTCAATACATACAGATGCTTCAATGTTACATAGTACGTATGCAGTACTACAATTGTGACATCACCAAATGTACATAGTTAAAGCTAACTGTGACCATTGATACTAAAGATATAAGGTGCTCCTTATACCGTATATTCTGCCTTTTTTTCCAGTGTAATTTTAACATGAATTTGCCGCACGTGTAATGGTTTCTCAGATGTAAAAGTAGCAATTGATCATTAAAGTTTTCATGTGCGCTTTCTCACTTGCCATTACATTGAGCCCCCTTACAGTACTGTTGCCTCTTCCTCACCCCCCCAACCGACCTGTCTTGAAAACAGTGTTGTGTTGCCACTGTGTGCTCTGAAGGAGCTCAAACTGGCGGCTGGGAAAGCAGTGAAATGGAATAATTTAATCGCATTAAGAGAAAAACATTCTCTTTTCATTTTTAAATTCCTGAGGCACACTTTTTTTTCTTTCAGCCTTTCTTTTTTAAACCGCCTTTACTCCAAATTTCTCTGTCCTTACCCCGACACGGCTGCTGAGCTCTGAACATCCACAAAGACCATGCTCAACGCACACAAACGCACACACACACACACACACACACACACTTGTACATATGTTTTAACTTGAGGAATTACCATGCATACATACTGCCATGTAAATAATACAATGTTTGAAAGCTGTTGTTTTTATCATTTGTAATGTAAACACAGTCGCGCGCCATTGCCTTCTATGGGAACGACGAGATTTCCAACATGACCGCCACTTAAGCATGTCGATTAATCTGGCTGGTGTATCTAGTGTTTATACCTATGCCCGTGAAGCCAAATCAAAAATGTTGTGTGTGGTCATGTGGCTGCCTTGTGCCGTTTGATTGATGAGCTGGATTCAAATGATACTAGTGATCACGTTGGATTGGCACAACAGCGCCCTATGCGGAAGGTGAAGTCTAAAAATAGATCACACACGCAATAATTGATAAATAAAATTAGCGAGCGGCATGTAGATCATTGTAATGGAGTGAAAGTACAGTTTCTTAACACAAATCTTGAGTAAATGTAACTGAGTAAATGTAACGTGTTCCTACCCACCTCTGTATACCTATAATGGCACCTGGCATCAAAATGACTAAGACATTGACGAAACAAAGTGGTCTAATATTATTTTCCATACCTGTATATGCACCAAGAGAAAGGAATTGTATGCAAGGAAATAACTGATGTCGATAAAATCATATACATTTTATATTGGCAAGTACTTTCATGAGTGCCTTACAAAGGGTTAATCCATTCAATGTGGGTAACCTAAGCATTTTCTGTTTTTGTTTTGTGTATTTGTGTATTATTGTTATTAGACTTCACCGATTTTATATAATTAACATTTTATGCTGATCGGCTTTAATGTCATAATTCGCCGATCTGACCAATGACGTCCCGCCTGTGTGGAGTTTGCATGGTCTCCCCGTACCTGCGTGGGTTTTCTCCTGGCACTCCGGTTTCCTCCCACATCCCAAAAACATGCATGGTAGGTTAATTGACAACTCTAAATTGCCCGTAGGTGTGAATGTGAGTGCGAATGGTTGTTTGTTTATATGTGCCCTGCGATTGGCTGGCAACCAGTTCAGGGTGTACCCCGCCTCCTGCCCGTTGATAGCTGGGATAGGCTCCAGCACTCCAGCGACCCTTGAAGCGGCTCAGAAAATGGATGGATGGATGGATTTTTCTTCTACTCATATGATCAAAACATGAAATATTATCTGTATTTTGTGCTCATATGTTTGATTACCCAGGCAGAATTTGTAAGATGGGTACAATTCTTCAAAGAAAACATGAAGGACCAGGCGAAACACATTTAATTTTATTTTAATGGGATTCAAATTAAACGGTTAAGCATTTCAGAAAAGCATTATCATTAAACAAAACATAACCATAAATAAATTAATGATGGTTGTTGTTCAGTCATCAGTCATATTAAAAAAAAAAATAAAACATTTCCCAAATTCTACCTGGGTATGTAAATTTATAGGCACAACTGTACATATATGCAGTCATAGTACCCCTGTCATATTGGAATGAAAGTGAAGGCTAAACCTTTTTCATAACCACTAGATGGCGGCCTACATTTATAAAATGTGAGGTATTTTCCCATTTGCCCATATACCTATGTATAATGCACACTATTGACTTTTGACAATTTTAGGGGGGGAAATACGCATTATACACGAGAAATTACACACACGCACACACACACACAGAGAGCTTTCATGAGGACGAGCCACCTGAAGAGCCCTGAGGATTATCGGACCAGTTCAAATCCTGTTCAGAGCTTTTGCTCTCTTGCTCAGCTAAATCCCCACTACACTCATGTTAAAAAAACAACTGCCAGAATACACAGATCTTACCTTTTTAATTTGTATCACATTAGTAAAAGTATTACAATACTGTATCACTGAAACTGATCATCAAACATACCATTTTTGACTTCTTTAACACTTGAAAATTCTTTCCAGCTAATCAATGTTACTTTTTTTTTGTTTTTTTCCCGACTTGTGAGTAGAGTTTTGGTCCTTGTCAGTCTGTAATAACACCACATGGACAGCAAGACAAGCAGCCATCGCTCTGGGTTGCCTTCGCAGTGGCACATTCCAATTGGATACTGTCACGCTAGCAGAGCACAAAAGAGGGGCTTTCACACAGCAAATCTTTTGGCTCAGAGCCACAGCATCAGCCAAACTATAATACTGCTCACTCGAGACCATGTCCCTGCATGCTTGTTTTTCCTCTCTGCCGTTAGAGAGCGCTCTCAAGCAGCCAGATCACAGTTCAAATCATTAGGCATCCTGGATATATATATACGTATATATTATTGGCACTGTGGACGACTGGTTAGCACATCTGCCTCACAGTTCTCAAAGGACCCGGGTTCAAATCCGGCCTCACCTGTGTGGAGTTTGCATGTTCGCCCCGTGCCCGCGTGGGTTTTCTCCAGGTACTCCGGTTTCCTCCCACATCCTAAAACCATGCGTGGTAGGTTGATTGAAGACTCTAAATTGGCCGTAGGTGGGAATGTGAGTGCAAATGGCTGTTTGTTTATATTTGCCATGCGGTTGCCTGGCGACCAGTTAAGGGTGTACCCTGCCTCTCGCCCAAAGACAGCTGGGATAGGCTCCAGCATGCCTGTGACTCTTGTGAGGATAAGCGGTACAGAAAATTGATGCACGGATATTTATTTATCAATACAAATTTGATAAAGTGGGGGCTGATCAAAAATTTTGCACCTTCAAAGCCAATTGTTAAGGGCGGGGGGCTTAGTTTATTGCCCCTTCAAAACTGATCGATAGTACGTTTTCAGTTATTCTATGAAAATGCTGTGCTATGCCTTACTTTTTCTCATTTTATTTCTGAAGTGACATTAAACAGATCTGTCACAAATAAGAATTTGCATCTAGTAGTGCTGCAATTAGTAATCGAGTATTCTACTGACAATTCTATCGGAATAATTAAGTATAAGGGTAAAATATATTTTTGCTTGGTAAAAGCAATTATGAATATACAAGAGATATTCAAAATTCCTGCGATTGGCTGGCAACCAGTTGAGGGTGTACCCCGCCTCCTGCCCGATGACAGCTGGGATAGGCTCCAGCATGCCCGCGACCCTAGTGAGGAGAAGCGGCTCAGAAAATGGATGGATGGATATTCAAAATTCACTAGAGAAAATGAGACATTTCACTTACGAATGAAAGACCAGTTAGTTTCAAACAATTTTGGTTGATAAAATTTTTCTTAATTTCACATTGTGCATATAGCAGGAAACTGCATTTTTTGTCTACAAACATTTCTAGTGAGACAATTTTAAACAAATAAATAATGAATTTAAAAAAAAAAAAAAACACCAGCCGGGTGTTTAAAACAATTATATAAGCTGTGGACAAGAGATCGATTACACCGGAGAAGTTACAGAGATACGTCTGCAGAAGAAGCGAGCCAGTCACGCTAACGGGATGTGGAGGTTTACACAACAGCAGATCGTGCATGTATGCATGACCATGCATGTTTTTTGGCTGTGGGAGGAAACTGGAGTACCCGGAGAAAACCCACACAGGCACGGGGATAACATGTAAACGCCACACAGGCGAGGCCAGATTTGAACCGAGGTCCCCAGAACTGTGAGGCAGATGTGCTAGCCAGTCGTGCAAATTATTATTAGTTATTTCTACTCATTGGTTGCATAAACTAAAAAAGATAAATCGTGTTATAATTTAAATTTGTTTTTCACAGATTAGGAAGAATGGCGTTTGAGTGTCAATATTCAATATTTGAAGGTAAATCCTTCCTGTGATTACATGCTAATATTAGTTAGCCCGTCAATAGGGTTTTCTATTAAATGTTAGTGTAAGCTGGCGATTTCTAAAACAATGTCTTTTATTTTAATATAAAATAAGGGTAATTATTTTTGTTGTGCATTTAGTCAATAAACAGCTTAACGCACGCTAAAATTTTTATTAATTGCCCAACCTTGCGCAACACTGCATATATTCTCTGCAGGTAGCAAAGTACGAGTTGCGGGTGATCGGTCTTTGTGATCGGCAATGAAAGGCATTTATAGACAATTGCCGATCATATGTTTTCCACGGAAATCGGCCGATCATGATCGGTGGCCGATCGATCGGCGCAGCGCTAGATTGAACATATAGGGTGCTAGCTGTTGTTCATGTGAGATAGCTGTTGTTCACGTTAGAGTACCACGGTATGTGACGGCAATATAAGGTACTGTATAATACCAACTTGAACAGAGCTGTATTTGGAAACTCAAGCAAGCTGTTATTTTTTTATTTTTTTATTTCCTGAAACATTGACAATTTGGAGGTGAGGGGATTCCTCTTCACAGTGATAATATATAAAATATGACTAAATACTGCCACTTTATATTAGAGTAAAATGCTTTTCCCAGAGCAGCTATGCAGTGAATTTGATCTCCACTTCTGCCACTGACGTCACATCAAAACGTGGGGGGCGTGTCAATTTTAGCAAAAAAAAAAAAAAGGGGGGCTTTGCAAAGGCAATTAGTTATTTAATAATTGCTTCAAAATGGATTGATATTAGAAATGACTGTTTCATTTTATGAGCAAAAAATACATAAAATCAACTTGTTAATGAAATATAACCATTTAGACCGGATACCTGTTTTAAGTATTTATTTTTCTGATGACCTTTTATTTCCATGCCTTCCATTTTAAAACAGCCATACTTGATTAATGAATAATAATTTAATTTATGAATTAATTTATTAATTAATGTATTCAGCCATCCATTTTCTGAGCCGCTTCTCCTCACTAGGGTCGCGAGCGTGCTGTAGCCTATCCCAGCTGTCATCGGGCAGGAGGCGGGGTACACCCTGAACTGGTTGCCAGCCAATCGCAGGGCACATATAAACAAACAATCATTTGCACTCACATTCACACCTACGAGCAATTTACAGTTGTCAATTAACCTACCATGCATGTTTTTGGGATGTGGGAGGAAACCGGAGTGCCCGGAGAAAACCCACGCAGGCACGTGGAGAACATGCAAACTCCACACAGGCGGGGCCGGAGATTGAACCCCGGACCTCAGAACTGTGAGGCAGACGCTCTAAACAGTCGACCACCGTGCCGCCATTAAATTATTAATTAATAGCATTTTTTTATGAACTTTGCTTTTTGGACAAGGGCAAAAATTCACCAAACTGTTCCCACTATGTTGCGTCTATATTATTGTCCTAAATAGAGGCCAATGAAAAATAAGACTATGGATAGAAAGAGAGAAATACTGTAGATGAACAAGAGTGGAAGTAAAAGAGGAAGTAAGTGTTTCCGGTTGGAGGAAGGCAGGTGAGATAATCCAACATGTCAAGTGTTTGTTTGGACAAGGGTAGCAGCAGTAGACCAGAGGATTATGGGATTACGGCAGGTGTCGATGGTCATGTGAACCGGCGTTGTCATTGCTGAACTCGTTTAGTATTTCGCAGTAAGGAAGCTTAGCCTGGCACACAGACACATTCCTACCCACACATCTTTCCATGTACTTTTTTTTTTTCCTTCTGTGAATTTCTTCAGCTTGACTTTCTTCTTTGTTTTGTCAAATTTCACCTCAAGCATGGCTATTCCGGACTCTTCATCCCACTGCCTCCCTACCCCTCTCTCTTCCCGGTGTTAGGCTGCTTCGGCTGCATCTTTTTCCATGTCTTCACTAATCCAGGAGAGTACTTTGAATTTTCTAAAGAGGAAAATGTGAAGGTGAAGATACTCTGAAACAATGTCCAGGCTGTGTGGAAAGAACAACCTTGGCCTTGGTAAGTTTCACAACATTTTGACATTATCTGAAAAAAACCTTGTGGTTTATTTTTAAGGTTACACTCTGTAAGCCAAATGTAGTTGATTGGGTCCAAAATTATAAGACCATAAAATGTAGAAGTTGGTCATACAATTTGGCCCATCAGGGCCATTCTGGTAGCCGTCCAGGCCACCACATGTGCGGTGCTTGGCTGCCAGACCCAACGGCAATGCAGGAGCCAGGCAAGAGGGTCGGGTGGCGGCCGCTGGACGAGCGCCGCCGGAGCAGGGTTGGTTGGCGGCCGCTCGGCGAGAGTCGCCGAAGCAGGGTCGGGTGGAGGCCGCACATTGTGCCCCGCTGGACCCTGCAACTGCCAAGGAGCAGGAACGGGGGCCTGGTGCAGCTGCCGAGGAGCAGGAATGGGGTCTACAGTCACTTCTTCAGCCTGCTGATATGGAGATTTGGGAGAACAGGAAACAAGAGGGGCAGAGTGCACAGGAACTTGGGAAGTTAGGAAACACGTGTGGTACTAGATGAAGTAACGAAATAGACACGGAACAAGGTGACTTGGCGGCAGGTTTGGAGGGACCTGACTTGGTCAGAGGCGTGGAATGAGGTGTGGAAAAGGGTACAAAAAAAATGTGACTTTGAAACAGGGGCAGAAAAATAGGATGACGAAATTTGACCTTTACTTAGGCGCCTCTGTTGGCCACCACGCGAAGGTCCGTTTGGCCATCTGCCCAGGACCTTCACGTGGTGGCCAACAGAGGCGCCCAAGTAAAGGTTGGAAGGAAACTCACAGGGATCAGGAAAGGGATAACGTGATGACAATTGACTGGGAAGAGAAAAATGAACCGTTAAAAAAATAATATTCAAAATCGGAGTCCGAATCGGTGTCAGAAAGAAGGTGAATTGAATTGGGGCCATCTTCATAATCAGATATCTAAAAAAATAAAACTGTTAGGGCTTGGTGAATAACTAGGACAAGTGAGTGACACTGATGAAAAGGACAGAGAAGAAGGAATGATAGGGCTTACCGGAGGAGGGTAGGTTTGGTCGCCAGGCTGATGGGGCTGGGAGGCAGACTGGCGGCGTCTTGGGCGATGCCGTGTGCTTCCTACTGGGTCCTTTATAGTTTGCTGCATTCTGTCAGGTTCGGGCTTTCACAGTGTTGGAGGCAAGACACGGGTGGCTGGAGGGAACTGATTGGTTGGCACAATGTAGAGGGTTGACGAGAACAGGTGGGCATAATATCTAAATGCACACACAAGACATTTGAACAACATGGGACACAGGAAAACATGAAACAAAACTAAATAGAATCTAAACTAAAACACAGACCATGACATCCGTGTTTCCAACTTTGTGATTAGGTCGCTATAGTGCTGTGCTCAAGACCACACTATTGGAGACCAAGACTTGCCCGAGACAAGAAGTCAGCGAGACCAAAACAAGACCAAGACCAAGGGGATTGAGACCCAGTCATGACCAAGACTGAGACAAGCCGAGACCGTGCCAAGACCAAGACCATCAAAATCTATTTGAAAAACGATGACAAGGTTGAACAGTTAAGGAGCATTCTCTCTTTAAATTAAATGTTATTTGTAATACATTCTGTGTACCTCAGTCACAATACCGCAAATGTTGTGGTCATTACGGGGGTGGTGGGGGGTTAGTAACACATGAAGCTATGAAGACTTTTGGGAGGTGAGTCTAAAACATGACCAGGACCTTTGAAATGTTGTCCCAAGACCGTTCTTGAGACCAAGACTTGTGTGATACAACTCCAGGTCGCTATATTTCGTGACTTTTTAAACCACTCTAGCGACTATTTTTCAATAAAGCCACTAACGACTTTAATCTCGTGGTATGCAGAATGTCATGTGACCAACGTGGAACACGGAATAGCTGACTTCCTGTCTGTGATTTGCTAACAATCATAACAAGGATTGATTAAATGATTACAGTTTGAAGCTGAACTTTCTAAAATTCTTGTTTTCATTATGGTTGGTATCTTTGGACAAAGTTGAATACATGTATATCATTTATTTATACAAATCTGATACCATGCATGTAAACATGAACACAGCCCAATCACCATCTATTGTCACCTTTGGTGGCTCTGTGGTGACATCTTGTGTTTAAAATAAAGACTTATACGGGTGCTTTAAAACTGTTCCCGTCCCCAGTCACCCGAGCGCGGCGGAAGTGCTTGTACCTGATTTGCCGAATGGGGAAGTAGTTTGCGCATATGCCAGATTCCCGCTTAGAAACAAAACATGAGCGACATCATTTTCACATTGTGGAAGGCAATCACAGAGTTAATTGTGCTGGACATGGCCAAAGACATGGTGCCCATTTAGACCTTGATTTAGCAATGATTTATCCACATTGGATACTTCTGACCCAAGGAGGTCCAGGTATGTGCTTCCAAGCCGCAAAGATTTTGCAGAGGTTGCCTTTCCTTGCCTCCCCTGTACTACTCTACATAAGAAAAGCGGGAGAAAACAAATAATTCTGTGCACAAGCAGCGACATCAAATTTATGTGATACACTCTATCATAATCATATAAGAGCTTTTAATTGGCCCAGAGATAGGGAGGATTAGTTTGTTTGTTTGGTTGGTTTAGTGTGTTTGTTTTATTGGTGCGCTGTTGTCCATGTACTGTAGGTATGCAAAAATGATACAACATAATTCTTTGCAAATTATTTTGTGGACCCTCAGTCATGTTGTGGCTCTTGGAACCCCAAGGATCCTTGGACCCCAGTTTTAGAACCACTGGTTCTAAGACCCTATAAAGTAAATTCAAAACTTTGTTTCATGCAAACGTGCAAAGACCGACAACTTTCTTTGTGGTGTGTCAAATGTATTCAAATTTACACTTGAATGACTGCACAAAATTACTGAGCTACTTGGTAAATTTTATATGATGGAAAAAATTTTTTTTTCCAATTCACATTCATTTCCATTAGAAAAAATTGTTCCCAAATGTGAATAGTCCGAGGTCGACCAGTCTGCCATAATTGATTGTGTTCGACCTTAGATGTTCCACTGTGCAGTAAATCAAATTATTTACAGTTATTACCCAGTGGTAAAAAAGCAGCAGTAAGGCCAAAGACGTCAGACTTTATAGAATCTTATGTTAGTCCGCTTCAATAAAATTGAAGGCCTTACAAAACAAAACACAACAACAAAATTTGACTTTAGAAATGGGGGTTTAGCACCTACCCACACAGTTCTGATGTTGGGGCGTTAGGCTCTGGCCTTCCCGTGTGGAGTTTTTTTTTTTTGTACTCTGGTACAAAACTGGTTCCACATTCCAAAAACATTTATGTTAGGTTCATTGAAGAAGCTAAATTGTCCATATGTGTGAATGGTTGTTTGTCTATACAGTATGTGCCTTGCAATTGGCTGGCGACCAGTCCATGGTGTACCCCGCCTCTCACACAAATTGAGCCAGTACAGACTCCAACTCACCCGTGACCCTAATGAGGATAAGTGATAAAGAAAATGGATGGATAGAGGAACATTACAAACAGCTCGCTAAGCCTATAAAGATGCGCCGACACTTTGGTGCATCACAACTGCATGGGTGCTTTTGAAGGAATCAGATTGGTGTGACATAATTACCGTGCTAATCTCACTTCCTGATTGGATCGTACTGTGTGTATCTATGTGGCAGTGCCTCTGGCACGGTAACCTTACCACACAAAATGTGTTTACAAATTACAGTAATTTGCAATAGATTTTTGAAAGAGACTTTGCTAAGTGCTAAGTAGTAGAAGTAGATACTGTTAGTGTATGGTTTGCAGTTGCCAATACAGTATATAGAAGTGCATCTATTCCTTCAAGTTGAGGAGAGGTGGGCTCAGGATGAGCCTCAGTCCAGACAGACTTGTAAACACAGACCAGCAGCTTTGTCCCAACAGATTAAGCAGCTATCACGCAGTCCTTTCACCTCTGACATAGCGTGAGGGACTGCACATATTCTGCAAGGTAGCATTCAATTAAGGTATTAACTGACCGTTAAAGATTGCTGGAAAAAGTTTGACATTATAAAATGAATATATCTAAACTACTAATTCGTAACATAATCTTTTTATAGTTTTTTATGTAGTGTTTGTCGGTACAATATTGGGCTCCTGCCAACTCTCGCCGTCCTTTCTCTGCTGTTTGTGGCAGATACAAAAAGTAATGTGATGAATTGAATAATTTTTTTAATAGGCCTAGCTATCTCACAGTACCAAATTATTATAATAAATGCAGACTGAAGCAACCATCTGTCTTCTTTCTGGCACATATGCTTGAGGATTAAAAAGCCTTTATTTAGAGTATACTATGCATTCAATGACCTTTTTAACCCTCTTAGCTTTAGCAAGGATGTGATATGGGAGATTATTCAGATGTTCTGTTAGTCTCTGTGGTGATAACAGGTAAATACTTTAAATTGAGTCAAGTTGCAGAAATTTTTATTTACAGTTCAGAAAGAAAAAAAAAATCAATTTATCCATTCATCCATTTTCTATAGTGCTTTTCCTCACGAGGGTGGCAGGTGAGCAGGAGTCAATCCCAGCTGACTTTGACCAAGAGGCGGGGTACAACCTGGACTGGTTGCCAGCTAATCGCAGGACTAACAAACATTATCAAACATATTCACAGGTAAAGACCATTTAGAGCAGGGGTGTCAAACTCATTTTTATTGCGTGCCACATTGTAGTTACGGTTTCAGAGGGCCATTAAACCATATAAATGATTAATCGCTTCCTCATATTATTACATAGACACAACAAATTGATGGATAACTAGTTTTGAAATCAGAATTCAAGGATAATAGTTTGTTCAGTTATTTTAGCAAGAATCATGGAAGTTGCACCTGATTTGCTTTCGCCGGTAACATAAAATGACGAGGCGGGCCAGATTTGGCCCCTGGGCCTTGAGTTTGATACGTGATTTAGAGTCTTCAGTTAACAAATGTGCCGGCACGGTGATCAATTGGTTAGCACATCTGCCTCACAGTTCTGGGCACCGGGGTTCAAATCCCGGCCCCGCCTGTGTGGACTTTGCATGTTCTCCCCGTGCCTGCGTGGGTTTTCTCCAGGCACTCCGGTTTCCTCCCACATCCCAAAAACTTGTGTGGTAGGTTGATTGATGACTCTAAATTGCCCGTAAGTGTGAATGTGAGTGAGAATGGTTGTTTGTTTCTATGTGCCCTGCAATTGGCTGGCGACCGGTTCAGGGTGTACCCCAACCCGCCCGAAGATAACTGGGATAGGCTCCAGCAGCCTGCGACCCCAGTGAGGATAAGCGGTAAGGAAAATGGATGGATGGAATTAACAAATGTAGCATGCATGTTTTTGCAATGTGACAGGAAGCTAGAGTACTGAAGGTTAACCTGCACTAGCAAGGGGAGAATATGCAAAAACCACACAGGAGGGACGGAGCCCTTGATACCAGGGTGAAAAAGCAATTTGAAATGTAAGCAGGCATTTTTTGGAGGGCTTCTAGCTGAAAAAGTGCTCGAGGCTTATGGGTGGTTTATTGGGTGTGATTTATCAGCGACTCTGTGGTTGGTGTCACAGGATAAAAGAACTCAAAGTCCAACTCATATCCATCCATCCATTTACCGCTTATCCTCACTAGGGTTGAGGGCATGCTGGTGCCTAGCCCAGCTGACTTCGGGCGATAGGCGGTGTACACCCTGAACTGGTCGCCAGCCAATTGCGTGGCACACATAAACAAACAACCATTCGCACACCAACGGGCAATTTAGAGTCTTCAATTAATCTATCATGCATGTTTTTGGGATGTGGGAGGAATCCGGAGTACCTGGAGAAAACCCACCCAGGCAAGGGGAGAACATGCAAACTCCACACAGGCGAGGCCGGATTTGATCCCAGGTCCTCAGAACTGTGAGGCTAACCAGTCGGCCACCGTGCCGCCATTTCACCTCACATAGAGTCACTCAGGTGCTTTAATTTCCATCGCTTTGTCAGACCTCTCGGGGCTGAACAGAAGATGCCTTATTACTGACATGTTCAGTTAGTTTTGTTGCCCCTGTATGCATTTGCAAGTGAAACATGTCAGAGTAAATCGGGAAAAAAGACTTTCCATTTTTTTCCCTCCATTCAGTGGAGTGATAGAAGTTATATTGGAACAGAGTTTAAAGGGAAATTGCTGCTGTAAACCACAGGCAGCTTCTACAACACAATAGCTCTGACCTGAAAGAATTAGAGATTGAGAAAAAATAACAAGAACAATGTGATGCATACATTGACAAGAAGGGAGGATTCCTTGCTGCAAAGGTGGCAGGTGGGAGAAAGAGTGGCTATATCTGTAGTCCATGTGGGAGAATGACAATTGTGGAGTGTCCATAAAAAGAAAAATCCAGTATTGTACAACATATATCACTGTTATATACATATATATGTATGCATACATATTTTCTATACATCTTATTCTGTTCAGGGTCGTGGAAGCTGAAGCCTATTACAGCTAACTTTGGGAAAAGGGAGACCACACCCTGAAGTGGTTGCCAGTCAATCACAGGGCACATATCGTGACAGAGAACCATTCACACTGCCTCTGAATGGGGAAATGAACCCACGCTGCCTGCACGGAGAGTTTATGTGAGTAAACCACTACAGTACACGGTCAGTGGTTCCATCAGTGACCAATGATTTAATATTATTATTAAAGTATACATTGTGCATTAAAAGAAAAAGACCTCCACTCTAATAAATGACTTAACCTTTATGGGAGTATTTGCATAAATAAACACATTGGGTCAATGATGGAATATAGTTTATATAGAGAGTATATATACTGGCAAAAATCGAGTAAGAATGCTATAGTTCATAATGGAGGAAAGGTCAAAATAAAAATTTCCCTTGCTCATAGCTGAGCTCAATTTTATGCACTAATCTTACAGTTTGACAGCTTTGCATAATTCAAAACTGAGATCTTGCTTTATGTTTGAGCATAATGCTAATGAAATATTTCTGCTGCACATTTTTTTAATTTACTGTACTATAATATAATGATTATTAAGATACCAGTAACATTAAGAAAATAAGTCGGCAGATACATTTGAAAATGTTTCAGTGCTCGTCATAAATTTGGGTATGACTGTAGAATCTATAAAAGGCCAATGAAGCACAAGATAAAGTGATAAGAGGATTGGAAGTAAAGAAAAGTAAAATAAATACTGTGTATCAAACACAAATTTCAATACAACAACCCCTCTGGCATAAATAAATCATATGCCGTTAGTCCTGCTCTTAACCAGACCTCATGAAACAGCAAGATGAAAGTACTACATATTCATCGAGAGTAGATCACCAAGGAATCCAAAAAAAAAAAGACCATAATTCTCGAATCATGAAAGTGGATGAAAAGCAAACTCCATTATAGGCAAAAAGCAGATTGTGTGTCCAAAGTCATTTCTTAGAGTGTGATTTTAAGGGATAATGTCACGAGCATAATGGATTTCACCGGGGCAAATCATCTGCTAATAATCCACACCTTACAAGCAATCAGAATCCATCCAAATGGAACAAAGTTCTGCTTATTCTTATACACACCAAGTGTAACAAACACCAATGGCATGTAACACACCAAAAACCTAACACGGCATTATGAATCCTCAATGGATTACCACAGACTTTGGGCAAGGTGCACCATTTTTATAAGCAATGCTAAAAACACGACTTACTGTACAACGCCACTGTTTAACACCAAACTTTTAACAAGATTCAAAGAAAATGCGCAAAGGAAGGCATGTATTTGTTCGCTAGCAGACTACTTCGTGTTTCATACAGGACGGCTATTGCCATTCTCACCAAAATTGAATAGGTGCTTCAACGGCTGGGCGATATGGCCTGACAACAAAATGTCACTAACAATTTTACAAAAACACAATTTCTGATTCCCCCCCTTTCACTTAGAGAATATGCAAATAACAATGACAAGATTGGCTTTTTGTTTTGTTTTTCCCTTCTGAATTTCCTTTATTTCTCCTACAGTACTAAACAAGCATTGAAACAGTTTTCCCCTTGCAGTAACTCGCATCAACCTCCACAGAAATAATAATAATTAAAAAACAAATAACGGAAAAAGTGAAAATAAGTGCTCCTTCTTAGGAAAATGTCCTTTTTGTATTAACATGAGCTTTAATAACAATCCTTAATACATGAATACTCTTGAACTGTCAAACTGCATGGCTTGATGTGATGTCTGAGGAGTTAACATGCTAAATTGCCACACAGTTTACTTTACACTTTGTGGGAGGACTACAGTGGGTATGGAAAGTTTTCAGACCTCCTTAAATTTTTCACTCTTTGTTATATTGCTACCATTTGCTAAAATCATTTAAGTTCCTTTTTTTCCCCTCATTAATGTACACACAGCAACCCATATAGACAGCAAAAAAATTTAATTGTTGAATTTTTTTGCAGATTTATTAAAAAAGAAAAACTGAAATATCACACACCCATAAGTATTCAGACCCTTTGCTGTGACACTCATATATTCAACTCGGGTGCTGTCCATTTCTTCTGATCATCCTAGAGATGGTTCTACACCTTCATTGGAGTCCAACTGTGTTTGATTATACTGATTGGACTTAATTAGGAAAGCCACATCCCTGTCTACATAAGACCTTACAGCTCACAGTGCATATCAGAGCAAATGAGAATCATGAGGTCAGAGGAACTGCCTGAAGAGCTCAGAGACAGAATTGTGGCAAGGCACACATCTGGCCAAGGCTACAAAAAAATTATGCTGCACTTAAGGTTCCTAAGAGCACAATGGCCTCCATAATCCTGAAATGGAAGACGTTTGGGACGATCCTAGAGCTGGCCGTCCGTCCAATCTGAGCAATTGGGGGAGAAGAGCCTTGGTGAGAGAGGTAAAGAAGATCCCAAAGATCACCGTGTCTGAGCTCCAGAGATGCCGTCGGGAGATGGGAGGAAGTTCTAGAAAGTCAAAATCACTGCAGCCCTCCACTCGTCGGGGCTTTATGGCAGAGTGGCTCGACGGAAGCCTCTTCTCAGTGCAAGACACATGAAAGCCCACAT
Source organism: Phyllopteryx taeniolatus (assembly GCF_024500385.1). Taxonomy (NCBI): domain Eukaryota; kingdom Metazoa; phylum Chordata; class Actinopteri; order Syngnathiformes; family Syngnathidae; genus Phyllopteryx; species Phyllopteryx taeniolatus. Next base: position 21,103,565 of record NC_084502.1, on the reverse strand, counting down.
GGAGTTTGCTAAAAAAACATCTGAAGGACTCCAACATGGTGAGAAATAAGATTCTCTGTTCTGATGAGACCAAGATAGAACTTTTTGGCCTTAATTCTAAGCGGCATGTGTGAGGAAAACCAGGCACTGCTCATCACCTGTCCAATACAGTCCCAATAGTGAAGCATGGTGGTGGCAGCATCATGCTGTGTTTTTTTTTCTTCAGCTGCAGGGACAGGACAACTGGTTGCAATCGAAGGAAAGATGAATGCGGCCAAGTACAGGGATATCCTGGATGAAAACCTTTTCCAGAGTGTTCAGGACCTCAGACTGGGCCGAAGTTTCACCTTTCAACAAGACAATGACCCTAAGCACACAGCTTAAATAACAAAGGAATTGCTTCAGAACAACACCGTGACTGTTCTTGAATGGCCCAGCCAGAACCCTGATTTAAACCCAATTGAGCAACTCTGGAGAGACCTGGAAATGGCTGTCCACCAACATTCACCATCATACCTGACAGAAGTGGAGAGGAATGGCAGAGGATCCCCAAATCCAGTTGTGAAAAACTTTATTAGCTCAAAAGGGTGCTTCTACTAACGACTGAGCAAAGGGTCTGAATACTTATGGCTGTGTGATACTTCAATTTGTCATTTTTAATAAATCTCCCAAAATTTCAACAATTCTGTTTTTTTCTGTCAAAATAGGGTGCTGTGTCTACATTAATGAGGGGGAAAAAAGAACTTAAATGATTTTAGCAAATGGATGTAATATAACAAAGAGTGAAAATTTTAATGGGTTCTGAATACTTTCCGTACCCACTGTATATGCAAATGTTTTCATTTATCAAACCTGAGTCGAATTGCACTGGCTTATTCTGTATCTGTGCACTTTCTAACCAGATGTATGACAAAAATGCAATTTTCAATATGGACAAAATATATGCATGTGTTTTTTTTTTTTTTATTGAAACAATGAACTTCACAGTATCTAAATAGTGTATATTTCATGCTCAACTGCATGTATCAAAACATTACTCCTCTACAACAAAGGGTTTGAAGCAAAACAACAAAATAATCACATAGCCACCTGTGAGTTTTTCCCAGTGCATAGGGCTCTCGTGCATAACAATTACTACCATTCAAAGATGGAACAAAACCGCTGAACAGCAAAGCAACATTAAGTGCAAGAACTCATTTTTGCATTTTTTTTCACCAAAATCAACTCACTCAAAGATTTTAATATTACAATATGTTGCTGCATGTCATTCAAAATCTCCAAATGAATAGGCCCAATCTCTGGGGCAAAAAGTGCAGTATGCAGTGACTTCTGCACCCTCTGGAAAACCCTGCGGGCAAAAAAGTCAGTACACAAAACATACATCAATATCTTTCTCTGCTTATTTTCCATATAATAAATAGTAGTGTGATGGGGCTTTGGTGGTCAGAGTCTTGGATATGTCACAGATTGCAACAAAAATTATTTGACTGCATTAGTAGTTTTATCTAGTTCCAAATATTCCCTCTGAACACCTTTGTGGCCAAACATTCCTCACTTAAGAAAACTAGTCACACCAGACCTCCCAGGCAGCTTGCTGAACTGCAACAGTTTTGTAAAGAGGAATGGTCCAAAATTCATCCTAATCGTTGTGTACGTCTGATCTGCACCTACAAGAAACATTTGCCACCAAAGGAGGGTCAACTTTTTTTTTTAAATCCAAGGGTTCACTTACTTTTTCATCCCTGTCCTGTGGATGGTCACATTTTCTCGAAAAATAAAAATGTTTTTGTTATTAGTTTAAATTTGTTTATTATTGAGATTTAGATGAAGATTAGACCACATTTTATGACAAATCTAAGAAATTCCACATACTTTTCCTCCCATTTTCCCATTATGTGGAAAATAATACATTTTTGTCATGAAAAAAAAAAATCAAATAAATACCCTGGCATTTAAGGGCTTACACTCCTGCAAATGATTGATTATTTGATCATTTCTATCAAGACTGAAGTAAAAAAAATTTAAAAAAAAACCTGAAACTGAGGTGTCCAAAGGAAAGTGAATTTGAGGAGGGTAATAACTCAGGAGCAAATTGCACATAATGCTACTGCTGTTTGGTGCACTATCCTCAATACCTTGTTCATGACTTTAAGTTCTATATTTTTCTGATGATTGTTTTCAGAAGCATGGTGGAGTGAGGAGTGAGAGCCTGACAGTAAACAGCTCCAATGACGAAGTGGAACAATCCCCCACTCAATCTGAAGGCAAAATGGCCACTTTTTAAACACAGGACTAAGCTATCAGCTAGCTTTTACTCTTCAGCTGGCCTTCTCGGACAGACAACAGTTCCACTGGCCCTCCTTGTCTTACTGCTCGCTGGCCTCAATACAGCTGGTCCGCCGCAGCTGGCTCGCCCACCTCTCCTGTCGGGACAGCCTTTTATCATTTTCTGGGGCATCCCTGATTCCTCCTGCTCCATGAGGCCTGAGCCTGGATCTTTTGGGATGGAGCGCGAGGGCCGTGTGGCGGTCTTCTACGAGGACACGCTGGGAAGCTACCCGTATTTTATAGACAAAGACACAAGGGTCAATGGAGGTTTACCACAGCACACACGGCTGGACAGCCATCTTCAGAAAATTCAGATGGATTTAGATGCAGCCTTGCCTATGCCCAGGTACCTTGGGCTGGGGGTGGTGCACTGGGCTGAGTGGCTCCCGCAGTGGTTGAGAAATCGAGAGAAGAAGGCCGTGTATCAGGAGGCATCGAGGACCTTGCTGAAGGCGTTCTTCCCTAACTGGACTCCGGAGGAGGTGGAGAAGTGGTCACGGGTAAGAAGGGCGAAAGTGTGGCAGATGAGAGCTGCGAGCCAGTTAAAGAGAGGTGATAGGAGAAGATGGAGATAATAGAGCAGCCTCAGCAGCAGTGGGAGAGAGATGCGAAGAATTAGATATACAGTGAAAGCCCTCAATAAAATCTGCAATATTTGATAGTTTTACCCATCCCACATGATTTGAACACACAAAACACACATTTTTCAAACACATTACGCAATATTTGAAAACCCCCCAGAAATCTGCAACCATGTACTGTATAAAAGGGTGGCACAGTGAGTGAGTGGTTAGCACATCAGTCTTACAGTTCTAAAGCTAGGGGTTCAAATCCTGGCTTTGTCGAGTTTCCATGTTTTCCCTGTGCTTGCGTGGGTTTGCTCCGGGTACTCTGGCTTCCTCCCACATTTGAAAAAGGTTCATTAAAGATTGAATTGTCCTTACGTGTCATGTCAGGTTTGAGTGTAAATGATCTATCTACGCCCTGTGATTGGCGACCTGTCCAGGGTGTATCCTGCCTCTCGCCCGAAGTCAGATGGGACAGGGATGATGGATGATACATAGACATTACTGTACAGTATTGATAAGTGTCTTACCCCTAGATGGCATTAATGCCGAAGGTATGGAATTCCATATTGGGAATCGTAAAAGAAATTCCCCCCAACCCGTTAGTGGCTTCTGTAGTTCCATATCTGTTTTTCTATGTCTAACTGCAGTTAGAGAAAAAAACAAACCAGGGAAACTGCTACTAATGAAGGTGCCTGTGTCTACTGCAACTGTCGCTGCTTCTACAATGTGCAGCATCATCCACTTCGTACAAGACCTACAGCTCAGAGGTCTATGTGACAGTTTTTGCAAAAGGCTAACACCCCTGTAAAACAAATTGCAAAGGATGAGGAACTGACTAAAATGATTGCGCAAGGTTTCCAGCCATTTTCAGTTGTGCGTAACAGAGGATTCAGAAGCTATACACATGCCCTCAAAACATTTGATGCACTCCCCAAATTCCAAAAATATGTTTGCATTTTACAGATAATTTTGTGAAGCAGGGTGCCACCTGAAATGGTCACCAGCCAATTGCAGGGCACATACAAACAAACAACCATTCGCACTCACATTCAGTGGCACACCCGCGACTCTAGTGAGGATTAGCACTACAGAAAATGGATGGATGGATTTTTTGAAGCACTGTGAGTGTGTGAATTGATAAAGCAAGACAAATAATACAAATTTTATATCATGTATTTTTACTATAGCAATTCATTTTGCAAATAATTTGATAAGAAATTAATAAAAAAGTGAGGAGCAACTTTCTAAGGAGCCATGCAAAGAACCGGTTCTCTAAAAAGAGCCGAAACTCCCATCACTATAGTACAGTACTTGTGTTATATTCCTCAAGTCACACCGTATCACTTTTTACCTATTTCCGGTGGTGTGACTTAACAATAAGAGTGTCCAAAATGTCACCAAAGATTACAGCAGCATGATGTAAAATTCCCACAGCTGACTAATATAGGCTACAAATACCTCTCTGCGTTTTCTCCGGGTACTCCGATTTCCTCCCACATCCCCAAAACATGCATGGTAGGTTAATTGAAGACTCTAAATTGCCCGTAGGTGTGAATGTGAGCGTGAATGGTTGTTTGTTTATATGTGCCCTGCAATTGGCTGGCGAGCAGTTCAGGTTGTACCCCGCCTCTCGCCCAAAGATAGCTGGGATAGGCTCCAGCCCACCCGTGACCTTAGCTCTGTGCTGCCGGCACCTTGCACAGTAATCCAAAATGATCCCGTTATCTGATGATCTCCACTTGGTGGTGCAGAATTAAACTTGAGAGCACTGAACAGAAGGGATCAGAAAAAGTTCAGACAAAAAGTCATTTTACTTTAGTTACCACGTAATTAATACGATATTGAATCTGTTATCAACTGGACATTGACTGGTATTGTAAATATGCAGCCTTTCCTGCCAGGTGACATCGTTTAGAGATTTGGTACAAAGCTAAATTTGTGAAGGGAATTGCTAAGAGTACACATGAATTGAGGGTATTTAGCTTGCATACAAATGTATATGATTTTAAGAAAGCTGTATCGTTGCAAGGATATAAAGTGAACACCTACTGTATATGTATCAAAAACTTAACCAATACTGTAGTTTCCTCATCAAGGTTAGTCAGCATAAAACACGAAAACATAACATGGGTGCGGGATTGTTCTGGACCTCCCTCTGAGTCCAGATGCAACTCTGATGGATCATCAAACAACAAAAACATGGACTGTTGTCAGACAAGTAATTATTTATGGCTTCCTTTGGAACAATATGTTTCAGTGTGCTCAAGCCTATACAAAAAAATATTTGAATGTGACTTAACTGTAAATCGGGGATGGGTAACATTTAAGTTGAAGGGCCATACTAAATTAACAACAACAACAAAAAATATTCAACAACAACAACTATTAATATATACAATGAGCATTTGTGGATTTTTATAACAGTTCTTAGAGTTTTTGGTTAGTGTTTTTACTTTGACTTTACTTTCAAATATGTCAAAGGAATGCAAATAGTCTCCTGCTCATAATATTGAATGTTTTTTTTTACATCTAACACAAACTGCCAAGCCCAAATTTGGATTAAAAAAAGACCGGACGAATCTGACTTATTTCAATGTTCTTATGCCAGGTGGACTTCGAGGCAGCAGCCCAGTCAGTAATGATGGAAACCCTGAGGGAGATCAAACGGCTGCGGCCCAAAGCATTATGGGGTGTCTCCCCTTACCCGAGCTGCTACAACGCTGATTCTGCCCAAACGGCGTCAGCCAATTACAGTGGCCAGTGCCCCCCTGCTGAAAAGCTCCTCAATGACGAGCTTCTGTGGTTGTGGAAGCGCTGCTCTGCCATTTACCCTCTTCTCACGCTGGAGAAGATACAGGTGGGTGATGCGTGCGTGGCCTTGTTTTGATTTACTTTTCCTTCTCACACACCTACAATTTTGCACAATGATCTAGTGGGGCCTTCAGATTTTTGGAGATACGAGCTGTCGTTCGACCATTTTCTTTGCTCTGACTTGCTAGCGCAAACTTGAGATACGTGGGTTGGAGGGGGCGGTGAACTCAAGTCATTAAGCAGCACTTTTGCAAGTAGTGAATTCTTCACAAAAGAGGCTTCACGCTGTTCAAGCTTACTCTCAAACTAATGTCCAAGCATGTGCTAGTTGGAAAAAATAGCCCCAATTTCTTTTTTACCTGTGAAAGATTATTCCGAGTATGGCATTGTGTGCAACCGTATGCAGCACAATAGGCAGGGATCCTTGCTATTTTGGTTTTCGTGTCAACCACAAACATGGAATGCGTGGAGCTCGAAGGGGTGTGTCATATCTATGCGTCTAAGGGTACTCGCAGTCATGGTCCTTATCATTGTCCCCTTTCAAATAAACTGATTAATAATAATAATCATGAGTGGAGTCAAGAGTCTCAATGAACAAAATATTTGCCTATTTCTATTATACTGCCCCAGGTGGCCAAGGAGAGCGCACCAGAAAAAGCAGCACAATGAATATTCAATTGATGAAGTGTAACAAAAACTGTTTAATTCTTTTTAATTCTATTTCATTCTATCATCACTGTATGTTTTATAAAGTTCAATATTATGGAGTGCTATTTTGCATCATTAAAATAAAAAAAATGTTGTTGTGTTTTTGGGGGAAGGCTGGAACAGATTAATGGCATCTCCATTCATTTCAATGGGAAAAGATGATTTGAGTGTTTTGAGTTACGATCACTGTCACATAACAAATTAGACGGGTATCTCAAGGCACCACTGTAATTAAAATTCGCTGGATATACTGTAGTTTGATTCACATTCGGTACTGCTTGTTTGAATGAACAAATGCACGATGGATTAGGAAATCAGTGCAAAGAAAACTATAAAATAGGCAATCAACGCATATATTAGGGTTTCAAAACACGGTTAGAGTTTTAAACTATGGTTGAAAACCAGGTCTAGGTTTTCAAAGTAGGTTTCAAAACGGAGTTTGGGCTTTAAATAAGGGTTTCAAAACGGGGTTAGGGTTTCAAAACGGAGTTACGGTTTCAAAATAGGGTTTAAAGAGAGTTTTAGGTTTCAAATTGTGTTTTCAAAACAGGGTTAGGGTTTTAATGTGGGGTTAGGGTTTCAAATTAGGGTTACAAAACAGGGTTAGGGTTTCGAACGAGGGTTTAAAAACAAGGCTAGGTTTTCATAATAGTGTTTAAAACGGAGATAGAGCTTTAAATAAGGGTTTCAACACAGGATTGGGTTTTCAAATTAGGGGTTAAAAACAGGGTTAGGATTTCAATGTGGGGTTAGGGTTTCAAACTAGGGTTTAAAAACAGGGCTAGGTTTTCAAAGTAATGTTCAAAACGAAGTTCGGGCTTTAAATAAGGGTTTCAAATGGGATTGGATTTTCAAATTAGGGTTTAAAAACAGGGTTAGGGTTTCAATATGGGGTTAGGGTTTCAAACTAGGGTTTAAAAACAGGGCTAGGTTTTCAAAGTAGGGTTCAAAACGTAGATCGGGCTTTAAATAAGGGTTTCAAAATGTGTTTAGGGTTTCAAATTAGGGTTTAAAAACAGGGTTAGGGTTTCAACCTAGGGTTTTAAAATGGGGTTAGGGTTTCAAAACAGGATTAGAGTTTGAAATTAGGGTTTCAAAACGGAGTTAGGGTTTCAAAGAAGGGTTTAGAGAGTTTTAGTTTTCAAACTGGTTTCAAAATAGGGCTCGGTTTTCAAAGTAGGGTTTAAAACGGAATTAGGGCTTTAAATAAGGGTTTCAAAACGGGGTTAGGGCTTCAAACTAGGGTTTAAAAACAGGACAAGGTTTTCAAAGTAGGGTTTAAAACAGAGTTAGGGTTTCAAATAAGGGTTTAAAACGAGATTGGGTTTTCAAAGTAGGGTTTAAAAACAGGGTTAGGGTTTCAATGTGGTGTTACGGTCTCAAATTAGGGTTTCAAAACGGGGTTAGGGTTTCAAACTAGGTTTTAAAAACAGGGCGAGGTTTTCAAAGTAGGGTTTAAAACGATGTTCTGGCTTTAAATAAGCGTTTCAAAACGGGGTTAGGGTTTCAAACCAGGGTTAGGTTTCAAATTAGGGTTCCAAAATTGGGTTAGGGTTTCAAATTAGGGTTTAAAGAGAGATTTAGTGTTCCAAATTAGGGTTTAAAAACAGGGTTAGGGTTTCAATGACGGGTTAGGGTTTCAAATTAGGGTTTCAAAACAGGGTTAGAGTTTCAAACTATGGTTTAAAACCAGGTCTAGGTTTTCAAAGTAGGTTTAAAAACGGAGTGTGGGCTTTAAGTAAGGATTTCAAAACATAGTTAGGGTTTCAAAACAGAGTTACGGTTTCTAAATAGGGTTTAAATAGAGTTTTAGGTTTCAAATTCTGTTTTGAAAACAGGGTTAGGGTTTCAATGTGGGGTTAGGGTTTCAAATTAGGGTTACAAAACAGGGTTAGGGTTTCGAACTAGGGTTTAAAAACAGGGCAAGGTTTTCATAGTAGGGTTTAAAACTGAGTTAGAGCTTTAAATAAGGATTTTAAAACAGGATTGGGTTTTCAAATTAGGGTTTAAAAACAAGGTTAAGGTTTCAATGTGGGGTTAGGGTTTCAAATTTGGGTTACAATACGTGGTTAGGGTTTCAAACTATGGTTTAAAAACAGGGATAGGCTTTCGAAGTGGGGTTCAAAACGAAGTTCGGGCTTTAAATAAGGGTTTCAAAACGTGTTTAGGGTTTCAAATTAGGTTTTAAAAACAGGTTTAGGGTTTCAACCTAGGGTTTTAAAATGGGGTTAGGGTTTCAAAACAGGATTAGAGTTTGAAATTAGGGTTTCAAAATGGAGTTAGGGTTTCAAAGTAGGGTTCAAAACGGAATTAGGGCTTTAAATAAGGGTTTCAAAACGGGGTTAGGGTTTCAAACTAGGGTTTCAAAATTGGGTTAGGGTTTCAAATTAGGGTTTAAAGAGAGTTTTAGTGTTTCAAATTAGGGTTTAAAAACAGGGTTAGGGTTTCAATGACGGGTTAGGGTTTCAAATTAGGGTTTCAAAACAGGGTTAGCGTTTCAAACTATGGTTTAAAACCAGGTCTAGGTTTTCAAAGTAGGTTTCAAAACGGAGTTTGGGCTTTAAATAAGAGTTTCAAAATGGGGTTAGGGTTTCAAAACGGAGTTACAGTTTCAAAATAGGGTTTAAAGAGAGTTTTAGGTTTCAAATTCAGTTTGGAAAAGAGGGTTAGGGTTTCAATGTGGGGTTAGGATTTCAAATTAGGGTTACAAAACAGGGTTAGGGTTTCGAACTAGGGTTTAAAAACAGGGCAAGGTTTTCATAGTAGGGTTTTAAACGGAGTTAGAGCTTTAAATAAGGGTTTCAAAACGGGGTTAGGGTTTCAAATTAGGGTTTCAAAATTGGTTTAGGGTTTCAAATTAGGGTTTAAAGAGAGTTTTAGTGTTTCAAATTAGGGTTTAAAAACAGGGTTAGGGTTTCAATGACGGGTTAGGGTTTCAAATTAGGGTTTCAAAACAGGATTAGAGTTTCAAACTATGGTTTAAAACCAGGTCTAGGTTTTCAAAGTAGGTTTCAAAACGGAGTTTGGGCTTTAAATAAGGGTTTCAAAACGGGGTTAGGGTTTCAAAACGGAGTTACGGTTTCAAAATAGGGATTAAAGAGAGTTTTAGGTTTCAAATTCTGTTTTGAAAACAGGGTTAGGGTTTCAAATTTGGGTTACAATACGTGGTTAGGGTTTCAAACTAGGGTTTAAAAACAGGGCTAGGCTTTCGAAGTAGGGTTCAAAACGAAGTTCGGGCTTTAAATAAGGGTTTCAAAACGTGTTTAGGGTTTCTAATTAGGTTTTGAAAACAGGGTTAGGGTTTCAACCTAGGGTTTTAAAATGGGGTTAGCGTTTCAAAACAGGATTAGAGTTTGAAATTAGTGTTTCAAAACGAAGTTAGGGTTTCAAAGTAGGGTTTATAACGGAATTAGTGCTATAAATAAGGGTTTCAAAACGGGGTTAGGGTTTCAAACTAGGGTTTAAAAACAAGGCAAGGTTTTCAAAGTAGGGTTCAAAACGGAATTAGGGCTTTAAATAAGGGTTTCAAAACGGGGTTAGGGTTTCAAACTAGGGTTTCAAAACAGGGTTAGGTTTCAAATTAGGGTTTCAAAATTGGGTTAGGGTTTTAAATTAGGGTTTAAAGAGAGTTTTAGTGTTTCAAATTAGGGTTTAAAAACAGGATTAGGGTTTCAGTGACGGGTTAGGGTTTCAAATTAGGGTTTCAAAACAGGGTTAGAGTTTCAAACTATGGTTTAAAACCAGGTCTAGGTTTTCAAAGTAGGTTTCAAAACGGAGTTTGGGCTTCAAATAAGGGTTTCAAAACGGGGTTAGGGTTTCAAAACGGAGTTACGGTTTCAAAATAGGGTTTAAAGAGAGTTTTAGGTTTCAAATTCTGTTTTGAAAACAGGGTTAGGGTTCCAATGTGGGGTTAGGGTTTCAAATTAGGGTTACAAAACAAGGTTAGGGTTTCGAACTAGGGTTTAAAAACAGGGCTAGGTTTTCATAGTAGGGTTTTAAAACAGGGTTAGGGTTTATATGTGGGGTTAGGATTTCAAATTTGGGTTACAATACATGGTTAGGGTTTCAAACTAGGGTTTAAAAACTGGGCTCGGCTTTCAAAGTAGGGTTCAAAACAAAGTTCGGTCTTTTAATCAGGGTTTCAAAACGTGTTTAGGGTTTGAAATTAGGGTTTAAAACGGAGTTAGGGTATAAAAGTAGGGTTTAAAGAGAGTTTTAGGTTTCAAATTAGGCTTTCAAAATAGGGTTAGGGTTTGAAATTAGGGTTTCAAAACGGAGTTAGGGTTTCGAAGTGGGGTTTAAAGAGAGTTTTAGGTTTCAAACTCGGGTTTCAAAATAGGGCAAGGTTTTCAAAGTAGGGTTTAAAACGGAGTTAGGGCTTTAAATAAGGGTTTCAAAACGGGGTTAGGGTTTCAAACTAGCGTTTAAAAACAGGGCAAGGTTTTCAAACTAGGGTTTAAAACAGAGTTAGGGGTTAAAATAAGGTTTTCAAAACGGGATTGAGTTTTCAAAGTAGGGTTTAAAAACAGCGTTAGGGTTTTAATGTGGGGTTACGGTCTCTAATTAGGGTTTCAAAACAGGGCTAGGTTTTCAAAGTAGGGTTTAAAATGATATTCTGGCTTTAAATAAGCGTTTCAAAACGGGGTTAGGGTTTCAAACTAGGGTTTCAAAACAGGGTTAGGTTTCAAATTGGGTTAGTGTTCCAAATTAGGGTTTAAAAACAGGGTTAGGATTTCAATGTGGGGTTAGGGTTTCAAATTCGGGTTTCAAAACAGGGTTCGAGTTTCAAACTATGGTTTAAAATCAGGTCTAGGTTTTCAAAGTAGGTTTCAAAACGGAGTTCGGGCTTTAAATAAGGGTTTCAAAACGGGGTTAGGGTTTAAAATTAGGGTTTCAAAACAGGGTTAGGGTTTTAATGTGGGGTTAGGGGTTCAAACTCGGGATTAAAAACAAGGCTCGGTTTTCAAAATATGGTTTAAAACGAAGTTAGAGCTTTAAATAAGGTTTTCAAAACGGCATTGGGTATTCAAATTAGGGTTTAAAAACAGGGTGAGGGTTTCAATGTGGGGTTAGGGTTTCAAATTGGGGTTTCAAAACGGCGTTAGGGTTTCAAACTAGGGTTTCAAAACAGGGTTAGGTTTCAAATTAGGGTTCCAAAATTGGGTTAGGGTTTCAATATGGGCTTAGGGTTTCAAATTAGGGTTTCAAAACGGGGTTAGGGTTTCAAACTAGGTTTTAAAAACAGGGGTAGGTTTTCAAAGTAGCGTTTAAAACGATGTTCTGGCTTTAAATAAGCGTTTCAAAACGGGGTTAGGGTTTCAAACTAGTGTTTTAAAACAGGGTTAGGTTTCAAATTAGGGTTTCAAAATTGGTTTAGGGTTTCAAATTAGGGTTTAAAGAGAGTTTTAGTGTTCCAAATTAGGGTTTCAAAACAGGGTTAGGTTTTAAATTTGGGGTTAGGGTTTCAAATTAGGGTTTAAAATGGAATGAGGGCTTTAAATAAGGGTTTCAAAACGGGGTTGGAGTTTCAAACTAGGGTTTAAAAACAGGGTTAGGGTTTCAATGTGATGTTAGGGTTTCAAATTAGGGTTTCAAAACGGGGTTAGTGTTTCAAACTAGGGTTTAAAAACAGGGCTATGTTTTCAAAGGAGGGTTTAAAGCGGAGTTCTGGCTTTAGATAAGGCTTTCAAAACGGGGGTAGGGTTTCAAATTAGGGTTTAAAAACAGGGTTATGGTTTCAAAGTAGGATTTAAAGAGAGTTTTAGGGTTTTAAATTAGGGTTTCAAAACAGGATTAGAGTTTGAAATTAAGGTTTCAAAACGGAGTTTGGGTTTCAAAGTGGGGATTAAAAAGCATTTTAGGTTTCAAATTCAGGTTTCAAAACAGGGTTAAGGTTTGAAAATAGCGTTGAGAAAACAGTATTAGGGTTTCAAATTAGGGTTTCAAAATAAGGTTCGATTTTCAAATTCGGATTTCAAAACAGGGTTAATGTTTCCAAGTAGGGTTTCATAATGCGGTTAGGGTTTCAAATTAGGGTTTCAAAACAGGGATAGGGTTTCAAATTAGGGTTTAAAGAGAGTTTTAGAGTTCCAAATTAGGGTTAGGCTATCAATGTGGTGTTAGGGTTTCAAATTAGGGTTTCAAAACGGGTTTAGGGTTACAAACTAGGGTTTAAAAACAGGGCTAGGTTTTCAAAGTAGGGTTTAAAACGGAGTTAGAGCTTTAAATAAGGGTTTCAAAATGGGATTGGGTTTTCAAATTAGGGTTTAAAAAAAAGGGTTAGGGTTTCAATGTGGGGTTAGGGTTTCAAATTTGGGTTACAAAATGGGGATAGGGTTTCAAACTAGGGTTTAAAAACAGGGCTAGGTTTTCAAAGTAGGGTTCAAAACAAAGTTTGGGCTTTAAATAAGGGTTTCAAAATGGAGTTAGGGTTGCAAACTAGGGTTTAAAACCAGGGCTAGGTTTTCTAAGTAGGGTTTAAAACGGAGGTCGGGCTTTAATTAAGGGTTTCAAAACGTGTTTGGGGTTTCAAATTACGGTTTAAAAACAAGGTTAGGGTTTCAACCTAGGGTTTTAAAATGGGGTTAGGGTTTCAAAATAGGGTTTCAAAACAGGATTAGAGTTTGAAATTAGGGTTTCAAAACGGAGTTAGGGTTTCAAAGTAAGGGTTAAAGAGAGTTTTTAGGTTTCAAATTAGGGTTTCAAAACAGGGTTAGGGTTAGAAATTATGGTTTCAAAATAGGGCTAGGTTTTCAAAGTAGGGTTTAAAACGGAGTTAGGGCTTTAAATAAGGGTTTAAAAACGGGGTTAGAGTTTCAAACTCGGGTTTAAAAACAGGGCAAGGTTTTCAAAGTAGGGTTTAAAGCGGAGTTAGGGCTTAAAATAAGGGTTTCAAATGGGATTGGGTATTCAAAGTAGGGTTTAAAAACAGGGTTAGGGTTTCAATATGGGGTTACTGTCTCAAATTAGGGTTTCAAAACGGGGTTAGGGTTTCAAACTAGTGTTTCAAAACAGGCTTTGGTTTCAAATTAGGGTTTAAAGAGAGTTTTAGTGTTTCAAATTAGGGTTTAAAAACACGGTTAGGGTTTCAATGTGGGGTTAGGGTTTCAAATTGGGGTTTCAAAACAGGGTTAGAGTTTCAAAACGGAGTGAGGGTTTCAAACTAGGGTTTCAAAATTGGTTTTGGGTTTAAAATTAGGTTTTAAAGAGAGTTTTAGTGTTCCAAATTAGGGTTTTAAAACAGCGTTAGGGTTTCAATGTGGGGTTAGGGTTTCAAAACAGGGTTAGAGTTTCAAACTATCGTTTAAAACCAGGGCTAGGTTTTCAAAGTAGGGTTCAAAACGGAGTTCGGGCTTTAAATAAGGGTTTCAAAACGGGGTTAAGGTTTCAAATTAGGGTTTCCAAACTGGATTAGAGTTTGAAATGTGGGTTTCAAAACACGGTTAGGGTTTCAAACTAGGGTTTAAAAACAGGGCTAGGTTTTCAAAGTAGGGTTTAAAACGGAGTTAGGGCTTTAAATAAGGGTTTCAAAACGGGATTGGGGTTTTCAAAGTAGGGTTTAAAAACAGGGTTAGGGTTTCAATGTGTGGTTAGGGTTTCAAATTAGGGTTTCAAAATGGATTTAGGGTTTCAAACTAGGGTTTAAAAACAGGGCTAGGTTTTCAAAGTAGGGTTTAAAATGGAGTTAGAGCTTTAAATAAGGGTTTCAAAACGGGATTGGGTTTTCAAATTAGGGTTTAAAAAAAGGGTTAGGGTTTCAATGTGGGGTTAGGGTTTCAAATTTGGGTTACAAAATGGGGATAGGGTTTCAATCTAGGGTTTAAAAACAGGGCTAGGTTTTCAAAGTAGGGTTCAAAACAAAGTTCGGGCTTTAAATAAGGGTTTCAAAATCGAGTTAGGGTTGCAAACTAGGGTTTAAAACCAGGGCTAGGTTTTCTAAGTAGGGTTTAAAACGGAGGTCGGACTTTAATTAAGGGTTTCAAAACGTGTTTGGGGTTTCAAATTACGGTTTAAAAACAAGGTTAGGGTTTCAACCTAGGGTTTTAAAATGGGATTAGGGTTTCAAAATAGGGTTTCAAAACAGGATTACAGTTTGAAATTAGGGTTTCAAAACGGAGTTAGGGTTTCAAAGTAAGGGTTAAAGAGAGTTTTTAGGTTTCAAATTAGGGTTTCAAAACAGGGTTAGGGTTAGAAATTACGGTTTCAAAACGGAGTTAGTGTTTCTAAGTAGGGTTTAAAGAGAGTTTTAGTTTTCAAACTCGGGTTTCAAAATAGGGCTAGGTTTTCAAAGTAGGGTTTAAAACGGAGTTAGGGCTTTAAATAAGGGTTTAAAAACCGGGTTAGAGTTTCAAACTAGGGTTTAAAAACAGGGCAAGGTTTTCAAAGTAGGGTTTAAAACGGAGTTAGGGCTTAAAATAAAGGTTTCAAACGGGATTGGGTATTCAAAGTAGGGTTTAAAAACAGGGTTAGGGTTTCAATGTGGGGTTACTGTCTCAAATTAGGGTTTCCAAACGGGGTTAGGGTTTCAAACTAGGGTTTCAAAACAGGCTTAGGTTTCAAATTAGGGTTTCAAAATTGGGTTAGGGTTTCAAATTAGGGTTTAAAGAGAGTTTTAGTGTTCCAAATTAGGGTTTAAAAACAGGGTTAGGGTTTCAATGTGGGGTTAGGGTTTCAAATTGGGGTTTCAAAACAGGGTTAGAGTTTCAAAACGGAGTTAGGGTTTCAAACTAGGGTTTCAAAAATGGTTTCGTGTTTCAAATTAGGGTTTAAAGAGAGTTTTAGTGTTCCAAATGAGGGTTTTAAAACAGGGTTAGGGTTTCAATGTGGGGTTAGGGTTTCAAAACAGGGTTAGAGTTTCAAACTATCGTTTAAAACCAGGGCTAGGTTTTCAAAGTAGGGTTCAAAACGGAGTTCGGGCTTTAAATAAGGGTTTCAAAAGGGGGTTAAGGTTTCAAATTAGGGTTTCCAAACTGGATTAGAGTTTGAAATTTGGGTTTCAAAACACGGTTAGGGTTTTAAACTAGGGTTTAAAAACAGGGCTAGGTTTTCAAAGTAGGGTTTAAAACGGAGTTAGGGCTTTAAATAAGGGTTTCAAAATGGGATTGGGGTTTTCAAAGTAGGGTTTAAAAACAGGGTTAGGGTTTCAATGTGTGGTTAGGGTTTCAAATTAGGGTTTCAAAATGGATTTAGGGTTTCAAACTAGGGTTTAAAAACAGGGCTAGGTTTTCAAAATAGGGTTTAAAACGGAGTTCTGGCTTTAAATAAGGGTTTCAAAATGTGGTTAGGGTTTCAAACTAGGGTTTCAAAACGGGGTTAGGTTTAAAATTAAGGTTTCAAAATTGGGGTAGGGTTTCAAATTAGGGTTTAAAGAGAGTTTTAGTGTTCCAAATTAGGTTTTAATAACAGGGTTAGGGTTTCAATGTGGGGTTAGGGTTTCAAATTAGGGTTTCAAAACAGGGTTAGAGTTTCAAACTATGGTTTAAAACCAGGGCTCGGTTTTGAAAGTCGGGTTCAAAACCAAGTGTTGCAAGGGAAAATTCTTTAACTAAAATTTTTTTGGAGTACAAAACATCTCTGACAAACCAATAGATTGCACCACAAGGTGGCGCTTTGGTGTCATATTTGGAAAAATAGATAATGTTTGAGAACATTCCAGAATGGCACATGACCAGAGGGAGCCAATGAAGTGTCAGCTTTCGACGGAGGAAATGATCTGAGCTTTTACAGCCATTTTTAAAATGTAATCATGGAAATTTCCAAAAGCAACTGCAATATAAGTTCACATTTTCTCCAGGTAATTAAATGGATTACAATTACATAATTTATTTTAATTTCATACTCATTACATGTCATTACCACCCAACAGTGCATATCGTATAATTTCAAATGCATTTGATTATTAGCATTTGTAATGGCTAAATTTGAACAAAGGTCCAGAAAAAATAGTGGCAAGTTTTTGCGGGTCACGTAAAATGATGTGGAGGGCTGGATTCGTTTGACACATGTGACCGATTATTTGGTCTGAGATCTTTTTCACACGTGATATGACGGAGACCATGACTCTTTTGCGTCTGGCATGCTCAACATGTCATACTTCCATGTTGCGAAGGCAATGCATGTTCAGCTTTGCGCTACGCCTTGCTGTGTGTGGGCTTATTTTTCAAAATCAGTCATTCCTTTCGACCCCAAATTTGCCCACATCTTTGGTCAACTTGTGCGCAATGCTCAAGTGATGGAACGACAAAAGGAGAAGATGAAAGTCATTCCGTTGATATGCTAAGACTCTTCCTGTTCATTTCACGTTTTTCTGGGTTTTCTGCTGGTCTGCATGTAAATATGTATCAACCTGACTGCTTTTCATACAGGGTGGAACATCCGGAGGGAGGCTTTATTTGTCCAGTCAAATCCAGGAAGCGCTGCGAGTTTCCTCTCTGGCCGGAGTGTCGTTCGATCTTCCCGTGTTTCCGCTGATCAGCAGTGTGTACGCCTCGACCAACACTTTTCTGTCTCAGGTGGGATATACGTGATTTGGACTCACATGATTATAAAGGTTTGGATTATAAGGAACAAATCAAAACATTTCAAGCAGCGATACGTTATCGACACAGGGGTGAGGTCAACTAGAAAGGGGTTAGCAATGAAGCCCTAGCATAAATAGTGAAGATCTGCCAGTAATTGACACCCACCCAAAAACGTTTCGAAATGAAAGCTATAGATAGATGTCATCAAAGCCTTACTTTTAAATAGGCTTTGGTCTGTCTACAAGAAGCTCCTCCCCTCACTCCAACATAGTTCCTTGGCACTAAAATGCCACAAGATGGCAACAAAGCACTACTTTTCTATTTTTTAGAGCTTTTCAGCCATTTTGTGGCGTTTTTTTTTTTAAAGACCACCGTAAATGCCGACGGTAAATTTGCGAATGCTGTGTCTCACTGGCAAAGAAAAAAGTGGCTTGGCGATCCAAGATGAAACATTTTTCCGGTGTCTTAGCACGTTGCTGTCCTCCTCCAGGCAGACCTGCTCAGCAGCATTGGCGAAAGCGCTGCCATGGGAACAGCTGGAGTGGTCATCTGGCAGAGAAGTGAGACCAAGACAGAGGTAAGACATTGTCTCAGTCAGTTGAAGATGCATGAGAAAAATCCTACAAAGATGGAGGGATTGATGTAGAACAGTTTTTGTTGTAAGATGGGAGCATCCTTTGAAAACCAAGAGTAGAGTTGCTAACAATTAAAGCGCCTATAAAATGAACAGTTCTTTGGTTTGACATATTCAAGTGACGTGTGCCCACTTAACTGATTATTATTATTTTTTTACCTCATCTATTTCATCATCTATCTTATGTTAGGCTTGTAAAAAGTTGCCTTGACATTTTAACGAACCGGTAAAATGCTCCCAAAGAACATGTACCCACTTTTTGATTTTTGACTTCATTATTTGACATCTTAAATTGGACATCTGTGACTGCCAGTGCACTGAAAAAGAACATGTCTGTGTTTTCACTACTATTTTGTCTATTGTCCATGTCAATGTGGCTCTTTTAAGTTTTCAGTGTCTGTTCCTGAATTAAACCCGACATATCTCCAATAAAATAATACAAAAGGAAACAGAAGTGCACGTACACATCAGTTTCCTCGTGTTTGTCTGCCGAAATGCAGAGAGAATGTCAGGACCTGGCAGAGTTCATCCGCAAGGTCTTGGGACCTTACTCCATTAACGTAACCACGGCAACCAGGCTCTGCTCAGCCTCTCTCTGTGAGGGAAAAGGCAGATGTGTCCGTCAGAATCCGGACAGTTCCGCCTACCTCCACCTTCCACCGCCCCCTGACGTGATGGAGAAGGTGACAGAAAAGGTGATTGATGATTGTTACAGTGCTTGCATGTGGTACACGTGAAGCATTTGTTGTACGGTGATGATGTCCTTAGCGAAGCCCGATTCGGCTATATTTTGCAGAAATTGACATAAAACTGTTCCAAATGTGAAACATTAAGTAAGGAGTCGATGAAAGTCGTGCCGACCGGCCTTGTATCAGATCGCATGGCTCAACATGTGGAAGCAGTTGGCGCGTCACTATTCACGAATTTGTGGATTTTTGTGGATTTGTTTAAAATGCAATTAAAATGCAATTTATTAATGAATTCAAGCCCCGCCACTTAACCATTTCTCCTAGGAGGCGGAGGCGGCCAAAGCCACAGAGGAGCCCGATCCAGACGCTAAGGCAGCTGAACCGGACCCAGCTGAGATGTGGAAGAAAGACTTCCAGTGTCAGTGGTACAAGACTACAGATCGGGACGTCTCAGACCAGCAGTCCCCCAAAGATGGAGCCTCTGTCGATGGGACGCTTGAGCAAATTTCCGGAGATCTCGGAGGGACTTCGGGAACCTTTTCAACAGATTCCATAACAAAAGGTGCCTCCACGACGAAGCCAAGTGAAAACACTTCTTCACCTTTGGTTTCAAACTGTTGCACCGTTTTGTGGTTGCTGGTGACTGCTTGTCTGTGTGTGAACTGAAGCAACCTTCAGCCAGAGGACTCAATTGAAGTGCCTTTGAGCAAGACTGCGGACATGTCACACAAGTCTGCATTCAACTTTCTGGGGACGTGCCAATGCACAGCGGTACTTTAACACTTATGAGCAGCTTTAACAGGAATTAAAGGACGTCATCCCACTGCCAATGAAAAAGATTCCAAACCCAAGCAAACACATAAAAGCAGTTTTTACTTATGTTGTTGTTTTGAATTCATCTTTTCTGCAGTGTTTGGAAATAAAGGTTAAATCATTCAATCTCATAGCAAACTACATGGATGCATCTTTTGTAAGTCCAGGAACAACCCAAATATTAAATACGCTCATGAATGGTGCCGTTATCATGAAGTTTTTTTTTTTTTTTAAATGTACAGATGCCTCCATTGATCCCCCTTTCAGGATGGTCCATGCAGGCTGCAATGGATGATACAGATTCGGTCGTCGTCACCTAGCACCCTCCCCGAGCAGGAGAAGAGGGCGAGAAGAGAGGACAATCGCTTCAATATAACTTATTAACCTAAAATCTACAAAACAGAATATTACATGAATAATGCATTGACAAGCGAATAGTTAATACTTAAAACTTAGTCTTAAAACAATGTGAAAGTGCAAAAGCTTTAGTTTAAAAAAAAGCCTACCTCAATCCAAACATATAACTTATGTTACTCTGTTTATAATACGACGAACCCCCCCCGGCCCCCTAAAAAAAAACAACAACAATACTACACAAACCTCTAGTCACACTCAGTGTTTATTGATCTCGGGTGCCCCCTAGTGGTCGCGGGGCCCTAAGCAGGTGCTGAGCTCGTTTAAGCCTTGGGCCAGCTCTGCACTAAACTTACCCAAGACTAGCAGCAGTAATACAATTACTCAGGTTTGTAACAAACCAAACCAACCCAAAGCCAGCAGAGCAGCCTTTGAACACACGAGTCACTGTTGTGATGAACACTTTTGCTATTTTCTTCTTAAATAACTTTCTTTTTAATTTAAGGTCACAGAGCGTACGTTCCCTCTTTTCCTAAAATGTTTTCCACTTATTTTAGTTTCACTTGTGGTTTTACTGGGGCATGGGGGGGAAGGGGGGGATGTGAGGCGTGACACAAGCAGCCCACTACCAAAATGATCCCCGGTACGGTATTGGGCCGTGGCCCGGTCATAGAAGACACCCGTTTTACTTTTTGCAAATGATTTTGCGGCTTCTCAAGCTACGGCTCGCGGCCCCTAATTTGAGAACCACTGATTCAGCGGATCAGTGAGGAGTGTGAGACACTGTGCAGTATTCACGGTCTACATTCAGTCATTTATTCCAAGGGTCACCAACCTTTTTGTAACCGAGAGCCTCTTGGGTACTGACAAATGCAAAGGGCTTCCTGTTTGATACATACTTCTGAAATAACACATTTGCTCAAGTTACCTTTGTTATTATTGATAATTATATTCCTCTGTGATGACACTGATCATGTTAATCTTTTTTTTCACAACAATGATTTAACAATGTAGGGAATTGATAAATATCAATATGCAATCCTTCTACAAATCTCAAGTGTTTTACATTTTCAGATCACTTGATGACCTAGCAACCAACTGGACACGGCAGCCATTCACTTTTTTTTTTTTTTTTTTTTATACAGCTTTTATTATTAACAACATAGTCCATAGTTTCATTTTTGTTATCCAATAATCCCCATGTGAATCTATTCATTTTAGTGATTTATAGCATGGACACTGCAGCGGCTTTGGAGTCAATTCTTAACATAACTAAACATCACAGAACTGTCATTTGTGGAGAGCTCGAATGGCTCAAAGCTGGAATTGAGACGTTGTCCTTGGCCGACAAAATATGAACAAACATTGTCCAGGCACCTGTGATGTAAAGTTTACCAGTTGAAGAAACAGTCTGAGATAGTGGGCAGTGAAACGTCAATCACTAGCTTTAATTGGTCTATCAAGTTGCAATCAAGAAACATGTTCAAACTCTTCAAAATGGCGCTTTGGCATCTCAGTCACAATGAAATTTACTGTACTCCCAAGTTTGCAACATAACCAAATAAATAAAGATAAATACAAGAAGCTCTCCGTGAAGCTCACTTTCCCTCATTTGGCCTGCAGTGAAGGATGTGTGTGCCTTTATTGCATTTTATTAAAAATAGATTAGTTTTAACCCCCCCCCCAAAAAAAGTCACTGTCCTTGGAGCAAAATGACCCATTTGGGAAAGAGATGTTAGTGCAACCTGAACAAAGCTGACCGGACGGATAAATCTTTTCCTCAATGTGGAAATCGACACCCATATCTTTCAACAGTCTTGGAACAGAGTGGTCAAATGAATCAAGTACAATACACAAACATGATTATCGTTAAATAACGAACAGGGGCCAAACAATCCAGCATGCCTGGTAATGCAAAACGATGACCCCAGCGGTAAACGGTGGTGAACGGTGGGATTACTTGCAGAGGACCTCCTGGAGTGTGCTTAGTGTTGCGGGGCTGTCTGTGTCCGCACCACAAAACGTAGGTGGAGTTACTTGCAGATGGCCTCCAAAGCATCCAGGGTTCGCTTGATGTCTCGGATCTGCGCCGCCAGGATGTTGATGGGCTGCATGGAGCGGTCCAACTCCTCGCATCGCGCCATCAGCGTGTACATGCTCTGCAAGGCACAATAACGTGCATTTGTCAAACACAATCACCTTTTTCATTTTGGCTCCTCCTCCTAAGATTGTGAAAGTTTGGATGAACTGCAATACCCCATTTATTGCAGCGATACGTTCCACCCACAAAAGGTAAAGATACATAATATAGGGAACCATAAAAACAAAACAAAAAAAGCTTAATCCCACCAAGACACTTTAAAAGCATTTATATTAAAACAGTTTAATTTACCAAAACACATCTGTTTCTTTGTTTTTTTTTCAAAGAAAGAAAAAAGACAACAAAAAAGAAAACATCTTAATAGAAAAAGCAAATGAAACAATAATTGCAACAAATAAAATAAAGAAGTTCCTCAGTAGCATAAAACTAAAAATGCACATCCAAAAAGGAGTGAGAAGAGAAATTTAAGCTCTCACCCCTTATACATACATTCTAAAATTACTGCTTTATCTGCTTGCATGCTGAACATCAAGCATCCAGCAAGGAATGCTTCTCTTCGACTCAACAGCTTGGTGTATTTTAAACCACATTATTCCATATATACAAACAAAATGACCCTATATACAGTTAACGTACAAACAAAAGTATGAAAACATATATGAATAATAATCCCTGAAAACACCAGAGTCAAACCACAGCCTTGTATTGTAACATCATCATTTGTTTGAACCCTAATTTTAATTTATTAATATCTGGACATAGCTTAAGCTTTATTCCCAACCCATTCCACAATTTGACACAACATATAGACAAAAACCTTTCCTGGTTGTTCTTACTACTTGGACTTGAAAGTTCCCACACTCCCTCAAGTTGTAGCCCCCTCCCTCTCTGTAAATAGCTTTTGGATATTACCCGTTAATGTTTTTATTGGCTTGAAACAGTAATTGTGCAGTATAAAGCTTTGCTCAATGGAAAGGTTTTAATATTATTTACTGCAAAAATTATGTATTTGTGTGATCAAAATATCCAACCTTGTGTATGGTTCTAACTGCACGTTTTTGTAATTTAAAGAGTGGATGAAGACAACTTTTGTAATTGTTATTGTGGGATGTTCCCAAAAGGTGTTTGATGAGTATTCGTCAACTTTCTTTTCCACCTGTCCCAGCTTTTTTGGAACGTGTTGCAGCCATAAAATTCTAAGTTAATGATTATTTGCTAAAAACATTAAGGTTTATCAGTTGCAACATTAAATATCTTGTCTTTGTAGTATATTCAATTAAATATACGTTGAACATGATTTACAAATCTTTGTATTCTGTTTTTATTTATGTTTAACACAATGTCCCAACTTCATTGGAATTGGGGTTGTACGTGTATCGAAAAAAAGTTTTTTTTTTTTTTTTTCTTAACCCCCCAAATTATTATTATTATTAAATTATAAAAATAATCGTTTCCCGGCTTAGTTCCCCCACAAAAAAAGAGAACACAAATAAAAACTGGAAAAGAATTTGAAAGAAAAATCAGCAAATACGCAGATAACGAAACGCGAGTATGCGGGGGTCCACATGAGCCTTTAAGAGGCGGTGCGTGGCATATAATGGTGAGTCTGTGTGAGTGTCTAGGTGAGAGCTGTGGTCAACAGCAGCTTCCGTAAAGGTGTGCTCACTGTGGTTATACTGTTCTAACATACAACAAACAGCTGAAAAGTTCATCGGCAACTGACTCACACTAAGTAAACTACAAGCTACGTTTTGTAGCTCACACATATATATTATTAGCTCACACACACATACATATGTGCCCGATGATAGGCTCCAGCACGCCCGCGACCCTAGTGAGGAGAAGCGGCTCAGAAAATGGATGGATATATATATATGCGTAATGGATAACGGACAATGGTGAAAGGGTAGGATTTAAATAAGTCTTGGTTTTTTTGTACTGCATATTCATGCAATGATGATGTCACTTGTGTCAGAATATGGCTGATCACCTTGATACCCATGTCCACAGACTCTCCCAGACTGTCCACAGAGTCTCTGTAAGTCTGAATGTAGCCCACGCTCAAAGCTGTCATCTGGTCAGAGGAGCAGAGAGAGGGACGTCATTCCGTGTAGTAAAACATAAACCAATCATGGCGGAGGAAATAAACGACACGTTCGTTTCGCTTCGGATTGACAATCCTCACATTCTGGATGGTTCCGTTAAGGCTGCGCATCATCATCTCCACACTCTGTGCCACCTCCTGCGTGTGCCTCTGCAGGTCAACCAGGACAGTCGGATCAATGGGCGGGATATCTGCCGGTCGCCGTGACAACCCTCGGCTACGGTAGATGGGACCTGAACAGTCCGCTGCCAAAAATTTCACATTTCAGACATTAGAGGGAGAAAACATGAGGATGGGATTCTATTTCTGACTGAAAAGCAGTGGCATGACCTTAAAAAGTCATAGTATGGAAATTCTCCCAAATGTTAATAACTATGTTCTGTAAGTGTTTCTTTTTGATAATTGCATGTTTCTGTTTTACCTCAACGCTGCAAATTGTGAGATGCCTAACTGATAATCATTGTTCCTGTGACAGTGACAATGAGATTATTTTCTATTCAATTCTGTTTGAGATATTTTCTTTTTTGTGTGTGTTTACAAATATTTGGTTGTGTTTTGTGATGGCTCCAACAGCAGGCTGACATTAGGCCATAAAATTAAGTTTTTCAAAATATGTTCCTTCTACGAAAATGTGTTTCTCGAGTTGATAAAGATGAAATATAGAAATGAATGCACCTTGTCATATGGTAGGAAACTTATTATAAACTATTTTAAAATACCAGTCACCTCTGGAAACTCCATAAACAGACACATTTAAATAAAAAAGCAAAATATCAACATTCATTTGACACAAGATGGCATCTTGCAAATGTAAACAATTGTCGCATGTGCCTACGACACAGCCAGCAGGGGGTGAAGGGTGATGCTGAATTCATTTAAGTTCATTTTCCCCCCCCTCATTAAGGTACACAAAGCACCCCACGTTGACATAAAAAAACAGAATAGTTGAATTTTTTGCAGATTTATTAAAAAAGAAAAACTGAAATATGACACAGCCAAAAGTATTCAGACCCTTTGCTGTGACACATATTTAACTCGGGTGCTGTCCATTTCTTCTGATCATCTTTGAGAAGGTTCGACACCTTCATTGGAGTCCAGCTGTGTTTGATTATACTGATTGGACTTGATTAGGAAAGCCACACCCCTGTCTATATAAGACCTTACAGCTCACAGTGCATGTCAGAGCAAATGAGAATCATGAGGTCAAAGGAACTGCCTGAAGAGGTCAGAGACAGAATTGTGGCAAGGCACAGATCTGGCGAAGGTTACAAAAACATTTCTACTGCACTTAAGGTTCCTAAGACCACAGTGGCCTCCATAATCCTGAAATGGAAGACGTTTGGGACGACCAGAACCCTTCCTAGAGCTGGTGGTCCGGCCAAACTGAGCAATCGGGGGGAAAGAGCCCTGGTGAGAAAGAAGAACCCAAAAATCACTGTGGCTGAGGTCCAGAGATGCAGTCGGGAGATGGGAGAAAGTTTTAGAAAGTTAACCGTCACTGCAGCCCTCCACCAGTTGGGGCTTTATGGCAGAGTAGCCCGACTGAAGCCTCTCCTCAGTGCAAGACACATAAAAGCCCGCATGGAGTTTGCTTAAAATTTTTTTAATTAAATTAAAAAAAATAATAATACATTTCTTTTTTTTTTTTTTTAAACCCCAAGATGGTGAGAAATAATATTCTCTGGTCTGATGAGACCAAGATTAAACTTTTTGGCCTTAATTCTAAGCGGCATGTGTGGGGAAAACCAGGCACTGTTCATCACCTGTCCAATACATTCTCAACAGTGAAGCATGGTGGTGGCAGCATCATGCTTTGGATGTGTTTTTCAGCTGCAGGGACAGAACGACTGGTTGCAATCGAAGGAAAGATGAATCTGGCCAAGTACAGGGATATCCTGGATGAAAACCTTTTCCAGAGTGTTCAGGACCTCAGACTGAGACGAAGGTTCACCTTCCAACAAGACAATGAACCTAAGCACACAGCTAAACTAACGAAGGAATGGCTTCAGAACAACTCCGTGACTGTTTATGAATTGCCCAGCCAGAGCCCTGACTTAAACCCAATTGAGCATCCCTGGAGAGACCTGAAAATGGCTGTCCACCAACGTTCACCATCCAACCTGACAGAACTGGAGAGGATCAGCTAGGAGGTATGGCAGAGGATCCCCAAATCCAGGTGTGAAAAACTTGTTGCATCATTCCCAAAAAGACTCATGGCTGTATTAGCTTAAATGGGTGCTTCTACTAAATACTCAGCAAAGGGTCTGAATACTTATGGCTGTGTGATATTTCAGTTTTTCTTTTTTTAATAAAAATGCAAAAACATCAACAATTAAATTTTTTTCTATCATCAATATGGCGTGCTGTGTGTACATTAAAGTGGCAAAAAAATTAACTTAAATGACTTTAGCAAATGGCTGCACTATAAGAAAGAGTGAACATTTTAAGGGTGTCTGAATACTTTCCGTACCCACTGTATAGTACTCAATACATTTATCACACCACCTCCTAGAAACTCATTCAGTGAGTTTAAAAAAAAAACAAAAAAAAAAAACAATTATCAGCCCGACACCAATTTCAACGATCGATGGGCACAAAATTGGGAATACAAAGGAGCCCAAATCGGAAGGAGGTACCCTAGACAAGATGGGTAGCGTGAAATTGTGAAGCTTCTTTGTTGATCTCACCTGAAGTGTGAGGACCATAGCGTCAAAGTTTTTGCAATTAAATTTGATTTGCAATTAAAAAGGGGGTGTGAGGATGTTTTTAATGCTGACTGCAGCAAATATTGCAAAAGGATTATGCACAATTTTTTAAATGTACCACTTGACAAAAAAAAAAAAAAAAAAAAAACAAAAAAAAAGAACCATAAGAGCGCAATCTTCTATTTTGATTAAGATGTTACAACCCCAATTCCAATGAAGTTGGGACGTTAAACAAAAAAATAAAAACAGAATACAATGATTTGCAAATCATGTTCGACCTATATTTAATTGAATACACTACAAAGACAAGATATTTAATGTTCAAAACTGATAAACTTTGTTTCTAGCAAATAATCATTAACTTAGAATTTTATGGCTGCAACACGTCCCAAAAAAAAAGCTGGGACAGGGTCATGTTTGCCACTGTGTTACATCAACTTTTCTTTTAACAACCTTAAATAAACCTTTGGGAACTGAGGACACTAATTGTTGAAGCTTTGTAGGTGGAATTCTTTCCCATTCTTGCTTGATATACAGCTTCAGCTGTTCAACAGTCCGGGGTCTCCGTATTTTACGCTTCATCATGCGCCACACATTTTCAATGGGAGACAGGTCTTGACTGCAGGCAGGCCAGTCTAGTATCCGCACTCTTTTACTACGAAGCCATGCTGTTGTAACACGTGCAGAATGTGGTTTGGCATTGTCTTGCTGAAATAAGCAGGGGCATCCATGAAAAAGACGTTGCTTGGATGGCAGCATATGTTTCTCCAAAACCTGTATGTACCTTTCAGCATTAATGGTGCCTTCACAGATGTGTAAGTTACCCATGCCATTGGCACGAACACAGCCCCATACCATCACAGATGCTGGCTTTTGAACTTTGCGTCCATAACAGTCCGGATGGTTCTTTACCTCTTTGGCCCGGAGGACACAACGTCCACAATTTCCCAAAACAATTTGAAATGTGGACTCGTCGGACCACAGAACACTTTTCCAGTTTGCATCAGTCCATCTTGGATGAGCTCGGGCCCAGAGAAGCCCGGCGGCGTTTCTGGGTGTTGTTGATAAATGGCTTTTGCTTTGCATCGTAAACTTTCAAGTTGCACTTACGGATGTAGCGCCAAACTGTATTTACTGACATTGGTTGTCTGAAGTGTTCCTGAGCCCATGTGGTGATATCCTTTACACATTGATGTCGGTTTTTGATGCAGTGCCGCCTGAGGGATCGAAGGTCACGGGCATTCAATGTTGGTTTTCGGCCTTGCCGCTAAGATGCCGTGATTTCTCCAGATTCTCTGAACCTTTTGATGATATTATGGACCGTAGATGATGAAATCCCTAAATTCCTTGCAATTGTACGTTGAGGAACATTGTCCTTAAACTGTTCGACTATTTTCTCACGCACTTGTTCACAAAGAGGTGAACCTCGTCCCATCTTTGCTTGTGAATGACTGAGCAATTCAGGGAAGCTCCTTTTATACCCAATCATGGCACCCACCTGTTCCCAATTAGCCTGCTCACCTGTGGGACGCTCCAAACAGGTGTTTGATGAGCATTCCTAAACTTTTTTGCCACCTGTCCCAACTGTTTTGGAACGTGTTGCAGTCATAAAATTCTAAGTTAATGATTATTTGCTAAAAACAATAAAGTTTATCAGTTTGAACATTAAATATCTTGTCTTTGTAGTGTATTCAATTAAATATAGGTCGAACATGATTTGCAAATCATTGAATTCTGTTTTTAGTTTTTTGTTTAACACAATGTCCCAACTTCATTGGAATTGCGGTTGTAAAACATAGTTTTTCACTTGCATTTCTGCACATACATTTTTGTTTTAATGGTTAAATGTCATGCTCAATGTCTGACTTCTCAGGGAAGCCCAGTGAGGGAAGTCCAGTGAGCTGCCTAACTTAGGGTCTATATTAAAGCACTTCAAGATACTTGGTAGGCTCTGGGAATAATAGCTGGTGATGGCCTAATACCATGACTCCCAACCATTAGTGTGTCATGAGAAAACATAACGTGTACTGCAGAATATTATCCAATTTCTTACTAACTTAAGGACCGGTTATTAAAAAAATAAATAAAAAAATTAAGAAAAAATAAAGTCAGGGGAAAAAAAAAAAAAACTTAAAACACAAACACAGAATCAATACCAAAAACTGAATAAACATGCCCAATTAATCCACATGAGATAAGATTTAGCGACAATCTTCTCATGAATTCAAATGAGTTGAGAGAGCATCAAATCAACGCTGCTGCTGTTGCTGCATTGAGAGCACTTGCAGGGCGACCCCAAAAGACATCCATTATTTCTTCATACAACAGGTCAGTGACATCACTGGCTAAAGATGGTGCAGAGCATGATTGCTACTTGTAATTGTGCGGCCGGTTAGAACTATGCATTTGTGATGAGTGGAGCCTTGTTAAGCGAGGAAAACCCTCACCTGACAGTCAGACATGCTGCAGATTCATCACCACAGCCCATTTCAAAATAAATATCTCTTTAGTATGCCAACAACACATGAACAGGTCCATTCTTTTAAGAATGTATTAATTTTAAAAAAAAATGTTTTTTGGGGGGGGGGGGATTCAGTGCAAAATTATGTAAATGAAAACTGTGTTATTGTAGTGTGGAAAATGTGGACTTTCTCATGCATTCTATATCACAGTGTACTATATCTAGTGGGGAGGTTGGTGAATTAGTTTCCTCATGTAAACTGGATATACAATATGGTAGGGGGCAGAGGTGGGAGTAAGTCACTTATGTGCAAGTCCCAAGTTAGTGTGGGGGTGGAAAAAAATTAAGAATGTTCAGTCACCACCAAATTTCAAGTAAATTTCAAGTGAAGTCATTACTTGGTTCAAGCAAGTTGTATGTCGAAAATCAAACCAGACAATCTTACTCAGTCACAACATAAATTGGAGTGATACATGTTTTTTTCATAGATCATTACGTACAAAATAACATTTACATATCTAAAAATTAAATGCACACAAAAGATACATTTAATGACCAACTCAAGAGTTTGAAATAAATTTACATATACTATTATTATTATTTAGAAGAATACATCATTTTTTTCCCAAGGTTTTGCATGAGTGTTTACAACTACTAATATATTAACACTGTTACAGTGATATGTACGTGCACTTACTTTCAATGGTATACCAGCAGGTATGACACATCCAATATGGGGGACACGCTGCTCCGTGCACATATTAGTGAAGCTTTGTGAAATCGATTAGAAAATCTGTACTTGTTGGAATTTTGATAGATAAATCTTTAATTTTTAAACATAAAGCCTATTTCATTTCGTTTGCCTAAGAGGTACAGTAGTTCATATATCAAATCATGTAAGATTTTTGGGGAGACCCTATAATACCTTACGAGGATATAAAAACTCTATACACCGCTGTTCAAATGCCATGTTTTTGTGACATAAAAAATTAGAACAAGAGAAATTGTTGCTAAACTTTTTCCACCATTAATATGAGCTATAACCTGTACAACTCAATTGAAATTTGCATGACAAATTTTCTTTCATCTGTTTGGGAGCTTGTGTTATGGGATAATGAAACCAAAGTTGAACTTTTAGGCCATAATTCCAAAAAGGATGTTTGGTGCAAAGTACTGCTAATCACCAAAGGAACACCATGGAAAATGTTTTTTCCAATTTGACTTTGTTATTTGGTTCGTTTTCGTTTACTAAAATAACCTATGTGCTGACTCCCATTTAACATGAGATTGATTGTGATTGGTTAATTCTGAACACAGCCACATCCACAGTTATAAAGGCGTGTATACACTTCTGCAACCACATTTTGTCAGTTTTTTACTTTTAGCTCCACTGTGAAAGATTTTTTATTTTTTTTTTAGGTCATTTGAATGGTGGGTCAGCACGGTGACCGACTGGTTAGCACATCTGCCTCACAGTTCTGAGGACCGGGTTTCAAATCCCGGCCCCGCCTCCGTGGAGTTTGCATGTTCTCCCCGTGCCTGCGTGGGTTTTCTCCGGGCACTCCGGTTTCCTCACACATTCCCAAAACATGCGTGGTAGGTTGATTGAAGACTCTAAATTGCCCGTAGGTGTGAATGTGAGTGCAAATGGTTGTTTGTTTCTATGTGTCCTGCGACTGCCTGGCAGGGTGTACACCGCCTCTCACCCGAAGATAGCTGGCATATTACAAAGAGACAAATGACTTTGCTCTACTGTTGTACTCACAGTCACTGCAGTCCAGACTGGGCTTTGAGCTCATCTTGATCTTCTGCTCCAGGTTCTTGGTGATGAAGTTGGTGAGGTCTCCCTCATGGCTAACCGTGCCCTCCAGCTCAAGGGCCGAGGAGATTGTTGCCCGTCTGCCCTCGGATTGGCCCCCTCTGCCTGCTCCCCTGGGCCCCGCTCCACCTGTGGAGATGAGTGGCCAACAAATTTGGTTCAAATATTGACGTTCTCAGTATTGTTTAGAAGTCGCAGCTCTACCTCCACAGGCTTGGCTGATCTCATCCAGGCTTTTGCTGTCCTGCATCCCTCGGACGTTGCGGACCCACACCTGGGCCATGACGTGAGGGGGGCAGGGGACATCATCGGAGGTGAGAATTGGAGGTGGTGGCGGGGAGGAGGAAGTGGAGGAGGTGCTGGGACCTGGTGCTGAGGAGGAGTAGTGACGTAAAGACTGGAACGTAGGTGAGGGCGTGAACCAAGGAAGGAAGCAGAAGGAGTTTTATTTGCAAGTCACAGTTCAAGTAATAAAAACTAACTATCCGGTATTTATTCTGTGAAATCATCAATTTACGTTGCCGATTTAGATTTGATGGCACTTTTTTGTTATACATTTTTCATTAGGTTGGGTCGCAGCCATTCTGGATGCAGTGTACGGTCACATGATCATCGTGACGTAACACGTGCGGAAAAGAACGTAAACAAACACAGCATCAAATTAGTTAGGCATTACAGGAACGAACCACTTCATCGAAAGCCGCACAATCACGGTGGGGTCACCGAAGACTCGGAAAATGAAGAGGGAACTGAGGCGGATGATGAGGACCCATTCATTCGCCCCATTTATTTTGGTGCACGGGTGAACCAGCTTGTTGGGGAGTGGTATACATGCTATAAATGTTTATTTATGAACAATTTGCTGATGAACCTTTTATCAAAAGAAGGATAAAAAACACTCGCTGTTCAAAAGCCACCATTTTCACAGAATGACACACTATTAAAATAGTTGAATCTATGGTCCAGACAGATGCTAGTTTTTCATGGAAAACATAACATTGTATTTACAAAACTACAAATAATTGTTGTGAAAAGGGCCATTTTTCTATTGTTTGACAGGTCGGCTACGTGCAATCTTAACTGAAGATCCCTGCCCTACGTGCTGTAGTGTAGAACGATTGCTACCACTAGCATTCTGAAAATGAAAAGCCTACATACCTTTCTCTTGTTCTTGGCTGCAAGACGCTTCGCGCTGGCACTTGTTCGGGTTGTTGGTGCATCGGTAGCAGGTGGTGGCTCAAAGACTGAGGGCACAGCATCCTTATTTAGGATGCCGGGAGCGTTAGGTAGCCCATTTTGTACTGCATCACACTCTCACTGTAATCGTCAAGGTACTTGAAGTGTGCACTGCACACAGGGGATTGCTTATCTTTTGGAGGCTCTAGCCAGCCACATTTTACCAGCCACTGTCGCCGTAGATTTTTATTTTTATTTTTTAAATAGAAAGAAGAAGGTGAAACCTGACAGTTAGTTTTATCACTGTTTGAATTATGTAAATACTTGCCAATGCAATAAGGCATTCTGCATTAAGAATCACACCCAGAAACACTCATCGAAACATAACGGGCGCCGCCATGTTCACGCACGGGTGACATCACAGTGATCACGTGACTGTCAAAATGTCACTATATGGGGTAAAGTCATTATTTTGATGCTTAATCAGCTGAAACTTTTTTTCAGGTCATGTGCCATTGATTTTTTTTCCTGGATTATTTGTATACACACCGTTTACCTGAATGATGGAAATGGAATTTTCGGTGTAATGGCCAATGTATTCCTTTAACTACATTTACACACACAAAGAAAAAGTGCAGACCACCTCACCTCAACCTCCTTTCTCTCTCTTGAGGACTGATTTCGCCGCCACTTCTCATCCTCCTCATCATCCTGTTTCTTGTTCTCCTCCTCTCCACCATCCATGTCTGCAGCGACAGGATTTCCTCTCCAAGACGAAAGTTCGGACGGCGCTCGCTGTGACCAGCCCTGATGCTGAGGCTGCACAGCGCCCGAGTCCGCAGGACAGATGAAGGTGCAGTCAGAGTGTGCTGTGTATGTGTCCTCAGAGGGTGAGAGGTCCATCTCATGAGAGGCGTGTGGTGAAAAAACACTTGTTCTCACATCATCATCCATTTCTGTGTCCAAACAACGATGATCATGAACTCTTTTTTCTCCACCCACGTGGTTCTCTGTGTGTCTGAGGCAGTCATCTTCTGATCCCTCCTCAGGGAAGTCATATTTATGCACTACACATTTTGACGAGCCCGCAACATGAGGACTGTTTTCCGAAGAGGGAGGTGTCACTAACCCGTTTGCCGTTTGTGACACCTCTGTGCCAATCACAGGGGAGCGACTCATCCCTCCACCTGCTAGAGAACACATAACATGTTATATTTGTTTTTTTCTTTATTAAAATCAAACCATACATTTCCATACTCTTAAATCATCCATCCATCCATTTTCCGTACTGCTTATCCTCATTAGCACGGTGTGCTGGAGCCTATCAGTGATTCTCAAAGTATGGAAAAATAGTTTACTCTGTGTAGTGATTCTGAGGTTTTAGAATTAGACTACAGAAATATATTAAGTTTTCTAATTCAATTTTTTTTAGATGCGCCTGTAAAAATGTTTTACTTTAACGTGCTATACATATTAATTGACTCATTACACAGGTAGTTTATCTTAAGAGCAGTTTGATGTTCAAAGGGTGTATAATATTACAGCGGCTTAAAATAATATCAAATATACTTTCAAGACTAAAACCTTTCATTTGGTCACAATGGTGGTACTTAGAGAGATAACATTTTTTAAAGTGGTACTTGGAGCAACAAGTTTGAGAACCATTGCACTAACTCAATGATTCTCAACTGGTGCAACAGTGACAAACAAACAGATGCAGATTTCATACTAATTACATTTCTGAGTAAATTGAGACGAGATCAACATTATTTCAGTTTATATACTTTTTGTTGACATTTTTGTTTGGCAGTGTACTATGAGAGTCGAAAACATTTGCCTTGGCACAAAAAATGTTTGGGAAGCACTGGACTGAGGTACAATACTTACGAACAAATCAGGGTACGTCGCCGCTGTAGGACCGGAACTGCTTCGTAAACCGAGAACCCCCTGCAGCCTAGATCACAAGTTCATAGTTCAAACCAATGACAATAAACAAAAGGGAATCTGATGTAACCTAATTTGTCATCAAAACAGTGAATCATGTTCTCTTTCGGGTATCATCGTAACTTGCGATCTGACTAAAGCAGTTTATTATAAGTATGAATGTTGAAGCTCAGCATTAGCCAGGATCAAGTTCAACTTTATTAGCGCGAGCATGAAATCACATGACATCCTCACAGATATCGTCTCGTCGTTTAAGGACGCGGTGACGTACAACCCACCATTATGGAAAATAAGACGGCATTTGGAGATGAAATGAAATGCTGACAATCATAAAATGCTGACGTAGCCGCCCTGCTAGCTGCCTGTCATATCAATACAGGAAAGCGCTGCTCAATGCAATCAGGAACTTAGCATCGCGCGGCTATCAAGAGCTACGAAGGCCTCTCCAAGAGAACTACAACTGTATGCACATGCGTAAAAGCTGCAATCTATTTAATTTAGATAACAATATCTACATTTGTGTACATACCAATCCGGCACTCAATTTGTTGAGGTAAACAATTACGCTGCTAATTTAAACTGTCATGAAAACAGACCGAATGCGAAGAAGTCCGTTCGGAAAATCCTTCCCTGGCTCGAAAAGCAACAATTTGACTTCCGCCTGGGAAAAAGTAACAATTGATTCCGCCTGGATGTTTTTTTTTTATTTTTTTTTAAACATTTATTTATTTGCTCCGCGTAGAAAAATAACATGGGAAAAAAGTGAGAATGTCTGCACTTAAACCAAACCACACATAATATGAATATACCTTTTCGAGTAAATGATCTTGTAAACACAGGACAGAACGACTGTACTGTACTGTACTGTACTGTGTAGATTTTTCGACAAAGGAACTTCACGTTTTCCTTTTTTTTGTTGGGAGTCTTTAATTTTGTGTCTTGCTCACGGGCGCTATTTAGTTGTAAAATCTTGTAACAGTAAAATTAATTAATTTTTTATTTATGTATTTCTTTTTCATAACTTTAGTATTAATTTATATCATTAATGTATTCATTTATGTATTTATTTATTAATACTAGATTAAAAATATTACAAAATAAAACAAATTGCATATACATTTTATTTTTTTAAATAAAACAATTAGTTAATAATTATTCTATTAAAATAAATGACAAAAGATACAATTATGCAGCAGGGTCAACAAAAGGTTGCCACATGTTCCCCACAGTTCGGAAGTTTGGTGTTCAGTTTCAGGGCTTCCTGTGTGGACGTTTACATGCTTACATGTTCTCCCCGAGAAATGAGCTGCGATTGACAGGTGACCAGTCCAGAGGATGGACGGATGACTTTACAATGCGTACTTCCCGAGGTTCAACAACACCGGAGTAGAGGGTAGGGGTGTACCGCAGGATATGTTCCTAAACATTGACCACTGGGTGGCAGAATTAACAAGGCTAAGAAATGCATGAAGCCTTCTCGGGCGGCCTCATACCTTTCTGACACTTTGTTATTGTCATCCCTCCTGGAGGTAGCGGGCTTTGTGTTTCTTTGGCAAACTTGGGTCAAATGCTCATGGGTCAAATATGGCCTGCTGCATGTTTGGTCGAATGTCACATTATAAAACCAAAACTGGAGAGGAAACATTTACCAAGTGAAACCAAGTGAGTGGTCTGCCGCACAGTCGTGAGGTCCTGGGTCAGAATCTCGGCTCAGGCTCTTCTGTGAAGATCATTGACCTGGGATAGGCTCCAGCTGACACGAGACCCTAATGAGGACAACTACTATAGAGAGTGGATAGATGGATGGATGGACGACACATACAAAATATAGTGCGAAAGAGTGTACAATATTTGCAATGAAAAAATGTGTATAAATATAACATTTCTGCCCTATAACCCCCTTTTGGCCCCTTGTCATACCAAGATCAATATAGTAGATAAACCAATAATTGGGGGATGTTTTTAAATTTGCAATTCCAAAATAATTAAACAAATATATAATAAAAAGAAGAAATAAGGCCAGCAGAATATCCATCCATCCATCCATTTTCTGAGCCGCTTCTCGTCACTAGGGTCGCTGGCGTGCTGGACCCTATCCCAGCTGTCATCGGGCAGGAGGCGGGGTACACCCTGAACTGGTTGCCAGCCAATCGCAGGGCACATACAAACAAACAACCAGTCCCACTCACAG
The DNA here is from genome assembly GCF_024500385.1 of Phyllopteryx taeniolatus. Classification (NCBI taxonomy): domain Eukaryota; kingdom Metazoa; phylum Chordata; class Actinopteri; order Syngnathiformes; family Syngnathidae; genus Phyllopteryx; species Phyllopteryx taeniolatus. The sequence continues at coordinate 21,067,659 of NC_084502.1, read as the reverse complement.
TCACACCTACGGGCAATTTAGAGTCTCCAATTAATGCATGTTTTTGGGATGTGGGAGGAACCCGGAGTGCCCGGAGAAAACCCACGCAGACACGGGGAGAACATGCAAACTTGAACCCGGGTCCTCAGAACTGTGAGGCTGACGCTCTAACCAGTCGTCCACCGTGCCGCCGCCAGCAGAATACATTTTTTTTATTCAATTTTTTAAATACATTTTAAATTTGTCATCAATGACATTCTTTGGTCAAAATACACAAAGGATAAAGAATTATAGTGTATTTTACAAGCACTTGTAACATTCGGTTGAAATTACTCGGTTTTGAGCGGGGCAGTTCTGTCTCATGCAAATTTTGAATACGACTTTCATTACCTTGACAAACGGGTGCAGAGTGTTGGCAATTTTACGACTTTGTCATTAAATTCAGCAAATGTTCAGAACCTTGTAATGACTTTTTTTTTTTTAAAGCAACAAACCTAGCAACTTGAGGTGTTATTGGAGACTTCTGTAGAGTCTGAGACTCCCACCATAGCATGGTGGTCACCCCTCTGCATCCAGAGGCAGCACTTCAACAACAAGCCTCCAAATGACACTTTTTAATTAGTGTGCGAATCTACCATGCACATGTATGGCCCTACATGTAAGTCAGAGATCCGTGTTGGTCAGAGCTCCATGCTGTACGTCAGAGCTCTGTGCTCGTCAGAGCTCCGTGCTGAAGTCAGAGCTTCGTGCTGAAGTCAGAGGTCCATGCGGGAAGTCAGAGGTCCATGCGGGAGTTGGAGACAATCATTCACAACTATGGACAATTTAGTCTTCAGTGAACCTGACATGCATGCATTGGAATGTGGGAGGAAGCCAGATTACCCGCAGAAAACCCACACAAGCACATGGAGAACACGCAAACTCAACACAGGAAGCTTCAAGAGGAGATTTGAACTCAAAACCTCAGAACTGTGAGGCAGATGTTCTAACCACTCGTGCTGCCTAATTTAAAGTCAATCATCCATAATGTCCCCTTTAAAACTTGTCAAGTTGACATTTAACAGGAGAGTTAAACACAGACACACACACACACGCACACACACACAAAAGCATCATATTAAAAGCTATGAACATGACTACTAATAAGACTGGAAAGTCACTTGTGCTGGCTGTAAAATGAATGACATGAATATTAAGCATAAAATCCCCACTGTGACTTAATAACTGTGGACTGAAAATAGCGGTGCCTTCATTATTTTCATCATCTCCTTGCAACAAGTTACATGTGTGCGCATCATAAATCACACTGACTTGCCTATGCACCGTGAGGCCTCTAATGAAATGGCGCTTGACATCATTTAAGAGAGTGGAAAGTAGGCGTATGTGGACAGACCGCCACCACAGCTACTCAGTGAAGACAAGGAGGAAAAGGAGGGGGAGGAGGAGGAGGAAGATGTCACCACATGAAAGTAGCATTTGAAAAAGTGTAATGTAGCCCAGCTGCTCCCTTTTTCTCTCACTAGCTCTTTGTCAGTGGGAGAGCAACCACTTGATCCCATTTGCTCCCTTTCCACTCCTGTGACAAGACTCAAAGTCCGCGACAATTAACCAAACACAATTACAACACTCCAATAGGTCCACTCAATCGTTTTCACAGTTCCCCCCTCGGGAAAAAACAAAACAAAAAACAAAATAGCTCACTCAGTGGCCACTCTGACGAGTCAGCAGCTTTGTCCAAGCTCTAAAAAGGCTTTAACCCACCATGCAAGTGGCCGAGAAGAGAGAGATGTCTTTAAAGTCAGACAGGAGATATACAGTCACTGTTGGTCCGCAAGTATTAGAACATTTCATACTGCCACAATGGATTTCCATCTTTCATCAAACTTCCTTGTAAAGTGAAATAAATGTCTTGTGAATTTGTCACGACACAGAGAACGGTGTTTCTAACAACCCTGTCTAAATAGTTTTTTAAATTGCCAAGTGTACAAAATGAGGCTTCAAAAACATGAAAAATCATGCCGGTCTCTCGCCTCTCAGACGACGTGGAAGTGTCCCCTCAATGTGCTGAAGCCACGCCCCACTCAACTGTCAACTGTCAATCAAATACCACACATCTTTCTCATGCCTACGCATTCCCTACACGTTTGAGCTACGACAATATATCCACCTAAAGCTTCCATTGCTTGGAAAATATCCCACCGGGTTGTCGCAGAAACCACGGAGTCTCTGTTGCTCTGCAGTCAGTGAACGGGGCACTGATCATTGCCCACAGCCTCACACACACATTATTTCCCACGTTTCCTCTTCTTTCATGACAATTGTGTCATGTTTTAGTGGTTCAGTAAGAAATAATACAGTATAGTATGTTGTATGTGGAACCTCAAAACTCGATACAGGATTACAGTTTTTCCATTGCAGTGCGTCGGTCAATGTGAGGTACTTAGAGTAACTGCTTCAAGTGCGTCGAAGAGTTGCTGATTGTAATTTTTTTTTTTTGCGATGGTGCACTTCAGTCGCTTTCAGTCGATGGCGGGCTTAAGAAACTTGCAGTTGCACCGGTTTACCACTAATGTGAACGAAGACCCCCCAAATTTTTCATGTAGTGGGGAAGGGGTGTCTAAACCTGGGGCCCAAGTGCACTGAGCCCTGTTTTAGTCACAAACACCCCAAAAACATCAGGAAAACTGAAATGGTGAAAACTGTTTTACACTATATCTCCACAACTGAGTATTACTTCCCATTCTTTGCACACGTTTTTAGCAATTATCTTCAAACATGTATCATGCATGGAGAAACAATATTCTGAATTGACTTTACGAGGTCTCTAAAGGGACCTACTGTATTATGGAAAATTGACTTTTTAAGTGTCTCCGGGTACTCCGGTTTCCTCCCACATCCCAAAAACATGCATGGTAGGTTAATTGAAGACTCTAAATTGCCCGTAGGTGTGAATGTGAGTGCAAATGCATGTTTGTTTATATGTGCCCTGCGATTGGCTGGCGACCAGTTCAGGGTGTACCCCGCCTCCTGCCCAGAGTTACCTGGGATAGGCTCCAGGAAACCCGCGACCCTAGTGAGGATAAAGCTAGAGCCACTTTCTAGCCAGAGTCTGACACCCTTGCTAAAGCCTAAAGGTAAGCAGAGCTACATTGAGTTTTTTTAGCCGCAAAACCAAGTGACATACTTGATTGTTTGGCGTGGTGGTGGCACGGGGGATATTTGTGTTTGGTGATGTGTCCATGTGCCACATACACACAGTGAGGTGAACGAACTACTGCCTCCACAAGTTAAAATACTTTTACTGTTTTTATGGGCACGCGCAAGTATTAGCAAGCAGGCCGGTAAAACGGGTTGATTGCAGTTAACTTTCCAAAGTGGAGCATCTCAAAACTTGTACAATATTGAGTTTGACCAACTATTTCTGAAAAGATGTGTGTCAAAAGTAAAACACAACAAAACAAAACAACACAAAACTGAGCAAACATCAGTGTGTGAAAGCAACAAGTGGCTGTGCAAATGTGACCAGAAAAAAGCAACGTTGCTTCAATTAACCTAACACGCATGTTTGTGGAATGTGGGAGGAAACCAGAGTACCTGGAGAAAACCCATGCAGTCACGGGGAGAACATGTAAACTACACACAGGAAGGCTGCACCCTGGATTCGAACCCACAACCTATGAACTGTGTGGCGGTCATGCTAACTAGGCAGTCACTGTGATGCCCAATTTATTAACTCATTACCTAATTGGAAAAAATGGTTACATGTACTATAAAATTCATCTCCATTTTATTATTTACAAGACATTAATTAACCACACTGGTAGTGGAGTGGTAGAATCAAATTGAAGAAACCAATTAACCAATTACTTAAGGAGATAAATAAATAAATACAAAATAGTTACATTTTAATTAACCAAATATGAAAAAAAAAAATCACCAAAATTAATTCAACAAATACTACAGGACGCTCTGTGATTGGCTGGCGACCAATTCAGGGTGTACCCCACCTCTCGCCCGAAGTTAGCTGAGATAGGCGCCAGCACACCCGTGAACCTAGGGAGGATAAGCAGTTCGGAAAATGGATGGATGGCTACTCCAGGACTCCAGATAAATTAAATGCTCTGTGGGCCGGATTAAAGAACGAAGCAGGCCCTGTGTGGCACGCAAGCCATACTTTGCCCACATCTGCAGTTGCTGTGTCTTCAAGTGTGGAAGTGTTTGACAGCTGCCTCATTTATACAGCACGGCTCACACACCCATTTTCATTTTTGACATTTCAACAGCTCAACAAAAGCTCCTCTGAAGAGTCGCAGCACAAATGGTTCTCTTCATGCAGCCATTCATTGGCGGCACCCTGTGCTTGCATGTGTTAATAAAGAAATAAAGAAATAAATAAATCACACAGACGGCCATTCTTCATTGTCTCAATTGCTGGGTGTGACTCGCTTGCTTTATTTTGTTTAATAGTTTACTCATCAATACTCCGTTTGGCAAGTTTGAAAACATGAGGTACAGCACATGTACAAGAATTATCCGCCGCAGAATGCAAAAAGTAGTCTTGCACCGTTTATTCCATTACCAAAAAGTAGCCTGCTAACTAAAATACAGACAGGCAAACTACCAATCAATCAATAACAATACAGTGAAGCTTTTCACTTCTTACCCGACAGATATAATGGTACATTCGATCTGTTTGGTTGGTAGAGTTTGTGAAGGAGTGATGCATGTACGAGATATGCCCATACATATGTCCATCAATCCATTTTCTATGCCGCTTGTCCTCATTAGGGTCTCAGATGAGTTGGAACCTATCCCAGTTGATGGGCAAGAGGCGGTATACACCCTGGACTGATCGCAGGCCAAATGCAGTACGTTTTTTTCATTAAATCGACATGGCTGATTGACCAGGATAAATCCCGTGGTTACATTGCCTTGCAGTGAGACCTGTGGCATCGACTTGAGTGGAAGTCACTCAATATTGTTCCCACGCGTCACCTCAGAGCAATCCAATCTGAATCCATTCAGCTTTGGACGACACGTTTAGTTCTTTTACTGTAAATGCACAACTCATTAACTGTCTTTTCAAAACATTGCTGTTTATTAATCAACTGACCAAATGTTCTCTGCATGGTCCAATGAATGCATTATGCCTGCAGACTCATCTAAAGAGGAAACAGATTGTCAACAAGTGGGGGAAAAAATCTTATGTCTTTCAGCTTTTATAAAGGAACACACAGTGCTTTTGAGTTGAAAATGTTTCCAGTTCATTAAGGGCTGGAAACATTTCCTAAAAGTGAGAGCACACAACATGTGAGGGAAATAAATATGCTGAGAGAGAAAAATCAAGTGAAACAGTTTTGTTGTTCTAACACTTTTTTAAATTGTCAAAACTCCGATTTTTGTCCACAACGTCCCTGGGTTCCATCACAAGACTTGCTTTATTTTACAAAATGTACATTGGATCACCAACGATTTGTTGCTCATCTGCTGGGACTTTTCCAAAATGTGTCAAACACAAAACAAACAAACAAACAAACAAACAAAAAACAACAACAAAAACTAACAGTCCACTTTGCGTCCTCTTCAAAAGTCATCCATGTTGGATGGAACTTTGCCCACTGTCTCTTTGCGACGCAGCTCTTAAGTCTGCACACTAAAACTCCAAACACACATTCCAATATACGATTTAAAAACAATCATGGATCCCTGTGTGGTTAGCTAGAAGAATTTATAACCCGGATTGCGACTCTTAATACTATCAAAGTTCACTTAAATGAGTGTGTGAACATATTGAGTGTAGCAGCAACCCCCCCTAAAAATGATTCAAAAGGAGCGATATTTACAGTTCAACCACCATTTTTGGGAAATCGAATTGAGCCTCTTCAGGATGAAACTTCACATGTGTTTTGCGTTTACGTTGCCTTTTTGTGACCACCACAGAAGGGTACCAGTGAAAAACAAATGTCCTGGCTGCTCAGTACAATACAGCTCATAATACAGAAGAAGGAAATGTACATCAGAGAGCTGGATTTTTATGATTGATCTCCCAAGAACATGCAGTCATCTAATTCTGCACGTACATCACACAAATGACTGTTTTAATGCTTAGCTTTTATTTTATACAGTGAAGATTGTTAACACGTAAAAAAAAAATGCTTGTACAGTTAGAGGTTTTAGGATAGTGATAGTTTGACCCCTGGAAAAGATTATCTGCATTACTTCCTACGGGGGAAATTCATTCAATAAAATGCGTCAAACAAATGGGAAGTTGACCAGCGTCCCGGAATAAATGTTGCTCCTTTGCAGTCTTTATGATGTGATAGTGTGTCCTTAATTTGATTGACGTCAAATCAGTGATTTCACATCTATGTAAAGTATTTACCTTCTGGATCCTCCATTTATGATGAAAAATCAATTGTCCACAAGAGTTGAGTTCACTTTGAAAATACCCCCCCCCCTCCCCCCCCCCAAAAAAAAGCAGTAAGAAGCAGTGTTGTTTACTGTGAACCTGAGTATAGCATTGTACACTATATACACCACTCACAAGAAGTTAGGGATATTCAGCTTTCAGGTAAAATTTCAAGAGGAACCTAATATAAACTATAACCTTTACAAGTGAAATTAATTTGACCTTCTCTGAACTTTTGAAAAGTCCTTAAAAATATATTGCTCAATTCATGGATCAAATGCCTGCTGTGAATTTTGCCATTCAGCTACTTGTTAGATAAACGTTATGCAAAACGTATTGAAACATTTAACAGTTGGATGTGCATTTAAAACTTTAGAGGTCAAATTAAGTTCACCTATCTATGTATGAGTGCATTTTAAATTCGTCCTAAAATTTCACCACAAAGCCGAGTACCTCTTCTTTTTGTGAGTAGTGTATTTGATCATGCTAATTACGGCTTTCCACGACGATTGTGACTGACGTAGCTGGGAACATGCACGAGCACAAAAACGGATCCTTGAGGAGCAAACCTTTTTTTACATGTGGAATATTTACTTTGTGTACAAGACTCCCTATTCAGTCAAAGTTTGATGGAGACATGCTGCTGATGCCATCCAAAGTATCCCACCTGATTACTTCTTTTGTTCCAAAACAGTCAATAACACTTCTGGACAAATGTCTTGTTATTGTTGTGTAGCTCACTTCAGACGTTTGTGACTAAAGTGGAATAAAAAGAAGAATGCCTTTTTTAAAGACAGTAAGTGCATGCGAATGTCTTTGCCTATGTACAGAGTGGGCAAGAATTAATGTCGGACTTGGTAGTCATATTTCTAAATAAGATTTTTTTTAGTGTTATTTTAGTGTTTTACTTCATAATGGGCTTAGCAGCTTGTTTAATTTAAAAAAAAACTGAATTTGATTCGCTATGGCTAAGCTTTGAGAAATGTGTTCATGTGTGATTAGGTTTCTAAAACAGATGACACTGAAATTTGTAGAGAAATGGATGCAACTTTATAGGCCACCAGCACCCATGAGAAAGATTGTTGCTGGGACTTACAAGTTATTTGACAAAACAGGTACTTTTGTGGACCCCAAAATAACAGGACGGCCAAGATCTGTTCGAATGAAGATAAAGAACACTTGAGAACTGAGTAGGACAAATCTCCACGAAAACATCAAGACGTTTATCAGTTGATCTGAACATTTGAAGGACTTCTTTAACCCTTGCTCGATGATATCCAACTGTGCTCTCATATCCTTCGTTTGATTAACGGATTCACGCCTGTATATGGTATGATACTCCTTTACTTGTTTCATATCTACAATTAAGTGAGTCATGAATTTTGGCCCACCCTGTACAATGTTTGTGTGTGGACATGCATATGTGCGTCCCTCTGCGACACATTCAAGCACTCCTCGGCGCTCTCTGCTGCGGCTTGCTCCTGCTCTTCCTACCTGCCGCCCTCCCTCCTCCACCCCCTCCTCCTCCTCTTTCTCCTCCGTGCTTGTGTCTCTCTGCCCTCTCCTTCTCCTTGGCGGCCTTCGCCACCAGGTCGCTATGGCGACGGCGGTTGCGAGGCGGGCGGTACCCGAGAGCGCGACAGTGCTGGCCCAGGTTCCTCGGGTGAACCAGCGTCATGGAGTCGGAGTACCAAGGCTGATGCGAGGAGGCGGACCAAGTCGTCGTCAGTCGCTCGGACGAGGGACTCCAGACCGCCAGGTGGACGGTGACGGCGGTCCAGTGGTAGCCGTGCTCCTCCACTTGGCAATGGTAGACGCCGCCGTGAGACAGCTCGGCGCGACGGATGAGGACACCTCGCTCGATCACCACCACCTGCTCACCTGACAGCACCTGCAGGGAAAAATTGGTCGAATGAAGAGTTGGCTGAAGTCACATGGCACTGGGCCGCCACCGTGCTTTGCTAGAAACGACAGAAAAATGTATAGAGCCCCAGACGTGAAATGCGGAGGGAAAAAAATTACATTTTGACAATATGGATAACGGACTCTAAATTGCTCGTAGGTGTGAATGTGTGTGCGGATGGTTGTTTGTATGTGCCCTGCGATTGGCTGGCAACCAGTTCAGGGTGTACCCCGCCTACTGCCCGATGACAGCTGGGATAGGCTCCAGCACGCCCGCAACCCTAATGAGGAGAAGCGGCTCAGAAAATGGAACAGTTGGATGGATGGATGGATGGATAACGTGCAACACAAAAAATAAATAAAATCGACCGAGTCATGGTTTCGTAACTTTCAAAAGTCATAAGCTGGTACTCTACTGCTTGTGGCTAAGATCTGTTCATTTTCTTTTGTCACTGGTGTTGACTTTTTGTTTATTTAGCCATGTTGTACTGAGCAGAGTTTACAACACGTTCCATTTGCGGTTCTGTGGTCATCATCACACTTTTCCTCCTCACAGGTGTTATCACTTTTGGCTCCCCAAGGGTATTTTTCGCAAAAATTTTGAACTCCAATCTTTACAGACATGATATGATTTGCACTCCCACTATATTTCTTCGATTTGAATTGAACATGGGTACCTCGTTTAATTCAGGGCTGTTCTCTCCGGCTTGCTTGTACCATGTAACAGCAGCGTGTCTGGATCGTGGAAGACACTCTAAGTAGGTGCTGTTGCCCTCAGCAACCATCATCAACCTCTGCTCGGCCTCCACCTGCAGGCCGGCTGACAGAGAGCAAGGAAGAGATGGAAATAGATTCAAGTGAGTTGGCGTTTTATGAGGTGTTTTGCATTGTGTTGGTGTCTAAACGACAAATGACAGACGCAAGGTCATTGTAAGTGTGTCTGGATTGTTACCATGACAACAACTTTACCTATATCATGGCAACCATCAAAGCAAAGATAAATACAAGAGAAACATAAAAAGCAAAAACAAATAAAAGTAAAGTGCTAGATTTTCCCCTTTTGACTACAAGCGTTTTTTAGAACTGGTCTTCAACCCAATTGTAAATGTTGTTGTTCTACTCTCTTTCAGTCAGTATTTGGCTGTATTGCAAACTTGGGACCTCCAGAGCGAGTGCCCACGCCAACTCAGAATGTTGCAGGCCCAAGAGTGACCTCAGATCGGACATAGGTTCTGAACCCAGAACCCCCCCCTTCCCCCCACGCACATTTTTTTTTCATATTCAGACATTTGTCAAGAGCTCTGGAGCAAACTACCGCTTTTAGAATTGCACCAAAATTAATTTGTTTAACCAACCTCCATACAATTTTGTGGAACGCTCTCATTTCATTTTATACTGCTATGAGACGCACTGTACATAAAAACACAGACAAAAATAGACCTTTACCTCCTTGTCTGACACATTGAGTCAATGGATCCTCATCCTCGCCCAGATGTCGAGCATTCCTCCTGCAGAGAAAAAAACAACAGTGAACATGACATCACATTCCAGGGTTCCAACTCTCTTCAAGACTCCATTTATAAAGACTCTTACGTGACATTTCCAATAATATGACAAATTATTCATTGCACAGTTTCGATGTTCAGTCAAGTAAAGCTAAGAACTTTAGTGATGCCATCAGGCATACCATGCTCTGTCAAACCAATTATGGAGTGTTGACATCCATTTCCTGGATAACAAAATATTTCTAGAATATTAGATTTTTCCACCCTGTAATTTCTATGTGTCTTCCATGACTGAGAAAATTCTCGAATCAGTTTCCAGGGTTTTCCCAAATGTATGGGAACCATGTATTGCAGGGGTGCCCAAGCAGAGGTGCAAGATATTGTATCATTTCAAGTGGTGCGAATAGAAAGGATTTTTGCAAATTACCAAAAGGTTTTGCGACATTGTACAATGTGACTTCCATCCATCCATCCATCCTCTATCACTATCTTGTTCACTGAGCTGTAATTTGTACAAGAGATGGAGTACATATTGGACTGGGTGCCAGTCAACTGCAGGGCATATTTAGACAAATAGCCACTCATATTGATATACATTAAGAGTTTTCAATTAACCTTATATGTATGTTTTTGGAACGTGTGTGGACGCAAGCACGGGAAGAACACGCAAACTCCACACAGAAAGGCCCGAGTCGAGATTCAAGCTCAGATCCTTTTGACTGTGATGTAGATGAAATGTGACTTAGTTTAAAGTACAAGCATTTCCTCTCGCTTTCCTGACATTACAAATTAAGCTTCGATGTATTTGTTTGTCTATGTACAACGTATGAATACTGTATATAAATATTTGCCTTCTCCACTTTCAAATGAGATATAACTTTCGTTGTTGGTACGAGAAAAATACTATTCCAGGTTGCGAATCACTGGTGTGTTCCGAGCACTCCACTCATTGAGTGGAGTGCTCGGAACAATGGTTTTCCCCAAGGCCTGATTTGATTGGAACGTAGAAGCTGTGTGACTGTCGCACTAGATGAGGCTTGGGCGACATAGGGTCACGTCAGAAGCCTCAATTTGCTCAGCACATTTTTACAGCCCTCTTACATTATTAGATTGGGAGTTGGCAAAGCACAAGGAAAATGGGGGCAGAGAAGGGAGGAGTCGGGAGGGGATCTGTGGTGATGGAAAATGTTCACCAGAGAGATCTGAGTTCAATTGTAATCTAAACCAGGCTTCAAAAGGCCAAGGCTGCTTCACACAACTCCATCCTCATGTGTTTCTCCTTTGCTTCTTAAACTTTTGAGTATCAATGACAAATTCTGCATAGTTTGCTGTCCAGTAGATTGGAAGTAGGCCTCGTACCTTCGCACAGTGGGCATGTAGGGGCTGCAGGCATGTCCGTCCCACGTGCAGTACGGGTCTCTGGCCAGGCAGCACTCGGCACAGGCTTCTCCGTATAGCTCACACTGGTAGAGACCCAGCTGGGAGACCCCTTCCCTGGAGCCCACAAACAACCACTGCTGCAGGGAGGGAACGAGGAAACGTCACTGTGTGCAGGGCTCTATGTCTGTGTATGTGTGAGTGTGTGTGTGGGTGCGTTTGCGTCATCTCTTGACGACTGCTTTGACTGGGCTCGGGTAACCATAGCAACTGTCCTTCTAGGTGTGGAGCTGAGGTATGCGTGTGATAGTGTGCATGTGTCTTATTGGGTGAGTAAAGAAAGTATGTTTTCCCAGGCTTTGTTTCAGCTGTTACCTTTTTCTTGGAGAGTGCCATCACAGTCACTGGTGATTTGTGCTGTGAGGAGAACACAAAACAATGACAATTACTCAAGAGAAAATCAAAAGATGCCACTGCTGCCCCTCTGTTTCCTAATATAATTCATTCCTTACTAAATGCACTTATTCCTCAGAGTTACACTTTAGCAAAAACACAAGGACCCAGACATACTCTCTGGTCTACCAAAAACACATCAAAGATTAATGAGAGAAAACTCTGGACATTGCAACTGAAGATTATTTCATAAAAACTAAAGGGGGCCTGCCTTCACACCCTAAAACATGTAATAACTTAGCCTACTCCACTCCCTGGTAGACTAGATTTTGTCACATGGTTAACATAGAAGCAAAAAAAACTTGTAGCCATTCTTGGCAAGATAGCATCTTTTAATTGGCTCAGTACTTGATCAACACAGACGTAAGACGACAAGAGCACATATGTACAAGGAGTTCAAATGACTCAAACCAGGAGGAAAGGGCTGCTGCGCACTACCTGGAAGACGTCCAGCTGCTCCAACGTCACTTCCTGACTTGGACCGTGTTCTCTGGGCAGATGGATGGCCTTCAACACCAGGCCAGAGTCTGTGGCAAAAACATCATATTTTAATGAACAAATGAATGTGGTTGGGTGTTTGGTGGTGTTCGGAGGGGCAGTCGGCACAGAATGGCAGGCACAGTGAATGAATAATGTGAGCAATTGTAAAGCGTCTGAGTTCCTTGAAAAGCACTATATAAGCTGAATGCATTATTATTCTTATTATCATTATTATTATTATAATTATTATTATTCAACTTATTTTTCTTTCGGCTTGTCCCTTAGGGGTCGCCACAGCGCGTCATCCTTTTCCATGTAAGCCTATCTCCTGCAACCTCCTCACGAACACCAACTGCCCTCATGTCTTCCCTCACAACATCCGCCAACCTTCTCTTTGGTCTTCCTCTAGCTCTCTTGCCTGGCAGCTCCATCCTCATCATCCTTCTACCAATATACTCACTATTTCTCCTCTGGATGTGTCCAAACCATTGAAGTCTGCTCTCTCTAACTGTCTCCAAAACATTGAACCTTGGCTGTCCCTCTGATGAGCTCATTTCTAATTTTATCCAACCTGGTCACTCCGAGAGCAAACCTCAACATTTTCATTTCCGCCACCTCCAGCTCTGCTTCCTGTTGTCTCTTCAGTGCCACTGTCTCTAATCCGTACATCATGGCTGGCCTCACCACTGTTTTATGAACTTTGCCCTTCATCCTAGCAGACACTCTTCTGTCACATAACACACCTGACACCTTCTTCCACCCGTTCCAACCTGCTTGGACTCGTTTCTTCACTTCCTGACCACACTCACCATTGCTCGGGATGGTTGACCCCAAGTATTTAAAGTCCTCCACCCTTGCAATCTCTTCTCCCTGTAGAGCCTCACTTTTACCCCTCCACCCCTCTCATTCATGCACATATATTCTGTCTTACTTTGGCTAATCTTCATTCCTCTGCTTTCCAGTGCATGCCTCCATCTTTCTAACTGTTCCTCTACCTGCTCCCTGCTTTCACTGCAGATCACAATGTCATCTGCAAACATCATGGTCCACAGAGATTCCAGTCTAACCTCATCTGTCAGCCTATCCATCACCACTGCAAACAGGAAAGGGCTCAGGGCTGATCCCCGATGCAGCCCCACCTCCACCTTAAATTCGTCTGTCACACCTACAACACACCTCACCACTGTTCTGCTGCCCTCGTACATGTCCTGTATTATTTTAACATACTTCTCTGAAACCATACTGTTGCTCGCAAATACTCACTTCTGTCCTGAGTCTAGCCTCCACTACTCTTTCCCATAACTTCATTGTGTGGCTCATCAACTTTATTCCTCTGTAGTTCCCACAGCTCTACACATCACCCTTGTTCTTAAAAATGGGCACGAGCACACTTTTCCTCCATTCCTCAGGCATCTTCTCATGCGCTAGAATTCTATTGAACAAGCTGGTCAAAAATTCCACAGCCACCTCTCCTAGATGCTTCCATACCTCCACAGGAATATCATCAGGACCAACTGCCTTTCCATTTTTCATCCTCTTTAATGCCTTTCTAACTTCGCCCTTACTAATCATTGCCACTTCCTGGTCCACCACACTTGCCGCTTCTACTCTCCCTTCTCTCTCATTTTCATCATTCATCAACTCCTCGAAGTATTCTTTCCATCTATCTAGCACACTACTGGCACCAGTCAACATATTTCCATCTCTATCCTTAATCACCCTAATCTACTGCACATCCTCCCCATCTCTATCCCTCTGTATGGCCAGTCTGTATAGATCCTTTTCTCCTTCTTTAGTGTCCAACCTGGCATACATGTCATCATATGCCTCTTGTTTCCCTTTGCCACCTCTACCTTTGCCCTGTGTCGCATCTCAATTTATTCCTTTTGTCTCTCCTCGGTCCTCTCAGTGTCCCACTTCTGCTTAGCTAACCTTTTTCCTTGTATGATTTTCTGTACTGTGAGGTTCCAGCACCAAGTCTCCTTCTCTCCTTTCCTGCCAGAAGATACACCAAGTACTCTCCTACCTGCCTCTCTGATCACCTTGGCTGCAGTGGTCCAGTCTATATATATAACTCACATATTTAAAGAACTGGATTCAGTGTACCTGTGCCGATGAAGAGGACATCATAAGTGCTGTCAACAGCTTCTACTCTGTCCACCAGCAGTTTGCTGAACTTGTAGTGAACACCCACTCTGACAAGGAGGGGCCGCTCTCCCAAGGGCAGCACATTTTCCTACACAAGTGCAGAATTTATTTTTCAACTTGAGCACATTATTTAATGACTGCTAGTAATCTCCCACAAAGGAATTTGGACCAAAACACAAAGATTTAACTTTCGTGTAATGAAATAAAACATGAGCTGAACCTCCAGTAGCGGGTGAGTCCTGCTGAAGAAGATGACATCATCAGGATATTCTCTGGTGGAGCTGTAGCTTCCATATGTGCTGCTGGGACACTATGATGGAGGGGAAAAAACAAGGTCATAGGGCCACTTTTGGGATTCCTACTCTTTACCTGTTACATTATGCTAGACTTCCACACCAAGGAGCTAATCATTTTGTTTATGTGTGTTTCAAGGCCTATGGGTGTGTCTGTGGCAGCGTTAGATAAAATAATAATAATAATAATAAAAATTATATATATATATATATATATATATGCGTACACTAGTACGCAAACAGTCCTGGACATGACAGAGATTGTCCCTCCATCTCCCGTCCCGCGCTTACACTGCTCTTTAGCATTTGCATTTCAGCCCATTTAGGTGTGCCATCACTTTATTATACAACACTGCATTGTTTATTTCTATTGTGCAAGAAGGTGGTTAATAAGCAAAAACATAATTTATCCGAATACTTGATTATTCGATTAAATTTTTAGTAGGATACACGAATACTAAAATATTCGATAGCTGCAGCCCTAAATATACTGTAAATAAACGTATATATGTTACATATACATTTTATAAATAAACACAATGAATGTGCAAATGTACTGGACTTTAGGTGTCAAGTGGGCTCAAGTATGGTACAAATGGCCTTGTGTGAGTATACCCTAAGAAACTAATTTTAAACAAATTTTGATCAGAAGAGCACAGTTAAAATGGGGGCAGACAGGGGAGGATCAGAAGATCAGATCACAAGTCCGTACACTAGTAGATAACTACCCTAATTAATATGTTATAAATATTCTGGTTTGTTTGTGAGCAGAATGATACCACAATATTAGCAGAGACAAGAAGAAACAACAAAAATGCCGGAGAATGCGGGTTTACGGCATTTAATTCTCGGCACACGGCTGACCCAGAGAAGAAAATTGATCTTTGCATTAATGTGAATACGGGAGTATAATACTGTATCTTGCAGACTAAAGCAAAAGGAAGCTAACGTTAGCATGTGTGTTCATTTTTGTCATACATATATGAAGATGACATCTGCTTGACCAATGAGTCACCACCGCTGTTTTGATAATGATGACGAAGGTGCGGCTTTGCCTCTTATAACTTTGTGAACACTAACATTTCTCAGTCCATAATATGAATCTCATCAACATAACTGAACACTTAGCTTCGGATTGTACAGCCTTGGTGAAGGACTGGACTCTCCTGAGTGGCCATTGTAAATTATGGCTACATGAGCATTGAGGTTTGAGTATGAACTCACAGTTCCAGGACGCGGGTAGGGCACCTTGCCAGTAAACTCTGCCCACTTATACTGCGGCCCCTCTTTGTGCAGAAAGTTTCCTTTAAAAACCCGAACTACATCCTCCATTCGGTAAACACACACGGCCGAGCCATTGAGGATATCGCTGATAAGAAAGAAAGAAAGATCACAGAGAAAGTACATTCAGATGATAGTCCAACATATTATTCCAGCAGCCTGCATGAATGAGGATATACACCCAGAGAAGAGCAAACATTTAATAAAGGAAAAAGGCCTTCATAGTAATCACTTAATGTGGAGCTGTGTGAGTCATAGTGAGTCTTTTAAGCAACAGTTCACAGAATGTGCTCCAAAGCCAAAGTGCAGCTTGGAAGAATGTTCTGATTTCAACACAGCAATTGCCACTGTAGCAATGGCACTGCTATTAGTATACAAGTAGGGAACAGTTCTGGATGGCTTTTAAGTTGAAGTTTGTATTCGTATTTAATGGGCACAGCACCTAGAAAAAGACTGACACATATACTAGATAGAGAAAGTGAACACACTCCTGAAAGAGACGACCACAATCATTCATTTAATCAACAAAGATCACAAAAGAAAAAAAACCTTCAACTATATTATACAACCTGAACAATTAACTGAAAAAGGAAACTATTTTAGGCTGACTAATTTATAAAATGTACAATAAGCTTGCTTTTAATGTGCACACCCTAAAACGAACTTGACTTGTATATGTGTGTGGTCATAAGTGTGTTTCAGAGACCTTTCACTTCAACTCATGTAATGACCTTCGTGAAGCTATGCAGTTACACCCCTCCCTGGATTTTTGTCAGTTCCTGCTGAGCTTCCACAGACTTTTTCTTAAAGCCCTGAAGCAGACCCACTCCCACCACCCCATTGAGTCACCTGTCATCACAAAAGTGCTGCTACTGTTTATTCTAACACCGCATGAGAGAAAACTGGGCAAGAATTAATCACCCTCTACAGTTACGATGATGTGAAATTTAATTTTTAGAAATGGTTACAAGATACATGAATCAAGGCAATATATGTAGGTGCTAAACACAAAAAGTTATAACGTCATGTCTTGAAATAAACATAATTAGTGTATTTTTTACACACACTGCAAACAACTCTGAACAGTAGGAGTAAGACAGAACCTGGCTGCTCTCCCAATATTATAGACCACTATAGAAGGATATGTGGTCTCGCTGTGATCCCCTCAATGTCCCAAATGCAAAATTAGTGGGGAGAGATTGGGGGAGGTGCGTTTGAATCCTACCCTCAACTCCACTTTCAACTAAACACCAACATTAAATTGAGAAAATCTTGAAATTCTTCTTCCAGAAAACTGTTTCCAGAAAAGTTTAATGTGAGGCTGTGAGCCACAACCATGTGTTTTTTTGTTGTTGTATTTATTTGTTAAGTTTTCTTTGCCAATCATAATCATCCAAAGGTCACAGATGTATTTTGTTTATCGACATGCATGCATACAAACTTAAGTCTTGTAACAGATTTTTCGTTACTGTACTTCATTTTCACGTTTGTACGCTGTACTTTACTTGTTTATTTTGATTTCTGGCAACTTTCCCTTTTGTTCTGCAACATTTCTAAATAAAATGTGTACTTTTACTCTGATTTCCCCTAACCATCTTTGTTACTCCAAAGACAACCACAATTTTTTTTTAAACACTTTTACTTCCAATACATGAGTACACAATACCGGAAAATCACTTGATAATTAAGTACAGCAAATGTCAGATAATTTAAGAATTTTACTCAGTAATATTCTGCAAGGTAACCTTTCCCCAAATTATTTTCTGTTAAGATACTTGTACTTTTCCTCACACATCACTTTCAGGTGCTTTATACAAGACTGAGCTTAAGCTGCATCCTGCATCTGAAATGCAAACGTCCACTGAACACGAATGATTGTTTTATTAAGTGGCTTGAACTTGAACTTCACTTGTTCGATCCCAGTTATATTTAAGTCCTCTCGATCAAAATATCTTCCTTGACAAAATGGGACCTGATGCAAATGTATATTTTGTAAAATAGTGTTAGAGATATTGTAGACCAGGGGAAACCAACACGTCGATCACGATCGACAGGTAGAGCTCCATGCCCATCACGGTATATCGCGAGTCATTTTCAAAATAAAACTTCGCCTAATTTTAAAAAAGAAAGAAAAAAGTAATATTATGATTCATTTTCTTCTTATTTTAAATACCTTTTGGTTGGACATTTACGACTGGCTTCTTTGTTCATTTGGAACACCCATGGGTGAATTTCATTCATTTTAGTTTGAGAAGCACAAAATGGTTATGCTGCTAGTGAGCCTGTAAACGTCTTGATGTAGACAGATTTTTCTGCTCCAGCAAAAAAAAGAAAGTTACATTATTTCCAACTGGAATCGGAAAAGCAAATTTCTTTTCACGTCATCAAATGGGAAGATGGAATGCCTCATATGCACATACTATGTGCACCTATAAACAAACGAGGCAACCTAGAGCGGCAGCAGCGACTCATGACAACTTTGAAGATATTTAGCCACTCGACAATCTGTGAAGACGCAAGAACTTCAGAGAGGACCGGAAACAGAGCAATCGCTTTTCACCATGCCACAGGCAAAAAGCAAGGCGGCAACAGAAAGTTAGAGTTAGCCATTAATTGGGAATAAGCACAAGAAACCATGCAGACGGTGAGTTGATTGCAATAATGTGTGATGTTTATTTCCAGCTCAAACAATTCTGTGCCTCTCTGAACAAATTAGTAACAGAATTTGTTTGTATATTTGTGAAGGCAAAAAGCACGAGTCAATTAGTTGCTTTTGTATCAAACCAAATGTCCACAAGATTGACAGAAGAGCTGTCAGGGACAATGCAGGAGTTATTTTGATTACCATGGACATGGAGATTACTGAACTTCAAAGCGATGTTGGACTGAATACAAGAGCTAGGGGTGAAGACTTCTGGACACTCGTGAGTGGAGATGGATGTTCACTGACTGATTAGTCATACTACTAATCTTGGCATGTATGCATTGGTCCTGTCAAAACTGCAAAAATAAATGACAGAACAGCTTTACCCGTGGCAAGTGTGTTTTCAGACGATATTGTAGTGGTAGAGCTCATCTTATATTCTGTGAAAAAAAGTGATTTTGGGTTTAGAAAGGTTGGTTACTACTGCTGTAGACTTAGATGGTGAAGGATAGCGCACTGTGGGGACAACTAACTGGTCGAAAGAAAATGAAAAATATGAACATTTTCTAAAATAGTGCTTGGTTTTAAGTTTTAAAAAACTTGCCTGGCCATGAGATGTACTGTGTGACCATACCCCAAACAAAAAGCTATTGTCACAGCAGGATCACTAATCATGATGATGTGAGCGCCATTTCATAGCATGAATGTGTCGCATTCACGAGTCACAGCGGCAGAAGGTCGCGCAGCCAGTGTGAATCCCACAATATGTTGCGTCATCTCTGCACATGCTGAAGTGCAACCATGGTGGAAATTGTCACAGATGATCTCTTTTGTTGCTTTCTGTGTGGCAATCCGCAAAAATCTAATGAGGCATCGCTTATTTATCGTCTCAATATTTGCATGTTATCTTCTTTATAGTTCCTTGACTCATACACTAAGTTCTGAAGCCTTTTTTTGTGCAGTGCTGAAGCTAAATATAACAGCGGCAGTTGATCAATACCCATGATTCAGTGTTTTTTTTCACTCAACCGTGCGTAATCTCAGATCTCGCCACACAGCATGATTTCCTGCTGACTCCCACCCACCACCATGCTGGCGTTTTCCAGCACGCCGCTCAATACGATTACAAAACAGTGTTGAGTGGTACCTTGAAGTGGTGAACAGGCCGTAGATGAGTGGGTTCTTCTTGTCTTTGCCATGGAGGATGAAGACATCCTCTGTATTAAGAAAACAATGAAGAGCAATATCAGGAACGCACACTGACAAATTCTCAAACTCAACTGGCAGAATTGTATTGCATATTTTCTGCGACCACATGATGTGACTAGAAATTTTAAATAACATTAGTGTACCACTGAACAGAAAATATAATATCAAATAAGTGAATTTTACAAGGGGTTTATTTAAGGCAGGGTTGTCCAAACTACAGTCCGGGGGCCATCCATTTTTTAGCAGCCCACAGCATAGATTACAATGAATATTTAACACGGCCCATGTCGTCAGCATGCAGTACTTATTTTCTACACTGCATGGCAAGGCAGGAGAATAGATTTTTCCTTCCTTTGATTTTTTTGTATGTGGCCCTCGGAAACAGTTTGGACACCCCTGATTTATTAATAAGTCATCACACACTTTCCCAGGACATTATAAAATAAGAAAATACCAAAAATAATTAAAAGCAAATGGGAATTGTTACTGGTATTAAATTATTCCAGCTAACATTTGTTGTGTTTGAGTTTAATTACAGTGGAGTAAAATGTCCCAAAGGTGGTTCAATCCCAAACTAGAACAACATCTTCTAGAATTTTTTTCTAATGCCGTACCATCATGAGCAAGTTATGCCAGACATCAGCATACCTCATGAATAAGAAATATTTTGCTGTTTCTTTGGGCATTTTTTTTTTATCCAGACACAAGGGGTGTGAATAGAAGAAGGAAAGAAGAGAAGTTACATATAATTTCAATAAAATCTTATTTTGCTGTCGCTCAACTGTAAGGACTTGGGCTTTGGAAACAGGAGGTCACCGTTCGAGTTCCGTTGCGGTTCCTGATTGCTGTCCAGGAGCCCTTGAGCAAGGCACCAACTGCACCTCGGCTTAAGAAGTGCAGCGCTGTTTGAGCACCCCATTCACTTTGACACCTTTTTTTGCATTCCTGCATGTCTGTGATCTGGTTCTCTGTGTAGTGTTCAACATAAATACGCAGCAGATGGTGAGTTGACAATCCGCTTGAAGGGTAACAAGTATAATAAATGGAAAAAAAAACCATTTTAAAATAATGACATGACTTTGACTTAGAAAAGAATTGCATTAGCAGATTTGTATCAATGTATACTTGTGAGTCCTGTGGAAGCGTGTGTGACTGGGGGGAGGTGGTGCCATTCATTTTCTGATGTAAGCATCAATCAGACTGTTTGTTAATGATGCAAAGCTACTTAGAATAAATCTGTGGCCATTTATAACCAACGCCAGTGGGAGAGCCAAGTGCCAGGGCTACCACAGGAGAATCAACACCTGGTGTTACACACGTACACACCCACTTACATACACACACACACACGCACACGCGTGCTGGCACACCTCAATCTTTGGTCTTCATTTTGAACACAGCGGATGAAAGTCGACTGACATGTTGTTCATCCCACATTGCCACTCACTCACTCATGTCTGTTGTCAAAAACCTGCAACCTGTTCTCACTAGCATTTAGCATGGTTTCATCCGCCCATGCATCCATCCATTTTCTATACCGCCTACATGGGTAACAAGAGTCAATCACAGCACATTTGATCCAACTGGGCAAGAGGCGGTGTGCACTCTGCACTCGTCGCCAGTCAATCGCAGCACACACATAGACAAGATCATTCACATTCAAACTCACACCTATGGACAATTTGGGGTGTCTTCAATTCAGCGAACATGGATGTTTATGGAATAAGTGAGGAACTCAGAGTACCCAGAAACAAAGTAGGAGTAGGATTTCTTACAAATAAATAATGAATTGGAATTTGTGAAACACAAAGATGTTTTCCTCGGCTTTAAGGACACTTGATATGAATACAATATATACTAAATTTTATGTTACTGCTATTTAGTTCACTTACATGGAATTCACCACAGCATGTCCGCCACCTTTATGGAATGTGTGGCAGTTGCTTTTGACATACTGTACTAAATGACTATTTCTGTGTCTCTGTGTGTATGTGTGTGTGTGTATATATAGATATCTCCTAAGATTGCTGCACTCATTAGACTACAAGTATATAAAACTAAACCAAAACTTTTTGGGGGGGGATAGCAGCAAAAGTTTGACGTTTTGGACTTTTATTGGATCATGTTTTTAGTCTGTTGTGCTGCGATCATCTCCCCCTATGTGATAATATAGGGCTTACGCTCATTGAGGTCACATCCATAAAGTAGGGAATTATTTTAGAAACTCGTTTGCAAAACATATCTTTGTAAAAGAAGCACAGTTGAGAGGCCAAGAACCCATGCAGCACTGAAGACTGAAAATTATTTCAAACAGTTCTCGTATTTCTCTCCCCTGCTCCCTTCCTCTGGTGGCAGACAGCAAAACATCTCACATTCCTGACGTTCCTTCTGCTTCAGGTGGCCTCCATGGAACCATACATCCCTGAATGAAAGCTAATCTCATCTCAAAACAAACATACGTACGTATGTGCACGCTTAAACAAATTAAAGGGATCATTTGCTAGTAAAATATCAGAGACCAAGAATTTAGTAGTAATTTAGGTTAGGCACTAGGCGGCACGGTGGCCAACTGGTTAGAGCAACAGCCTCACAGTTCTGAGGACCCGGGTTCAATCCCCGGCCCCGCCTGTGTGGAGTTTGCATGTTCTCCCCGTGCTTGCATGGGTTTTCTCCGGGCACTCCGGTTTCCTCCCACATCCCAAAAACATGCATTAATTGGAGACTCTACAATTGCCCGTAGGTGTGACTGTGAGTGCGAATGGTTGTTTGTTTGTATGTGCCCTGCGATTGGCTGGCAACCAGTTCAGGGTGTACCCCGGCTCCTGCCCGATGATAGCTGGGATGGACTCCAGCGCGCCTGCGACCTTAGTGAGGAGAAGCGGCTCAGAAAATGGATGGATGGATGGACTATACAGATACTAATTAGGGTACTCTACCCGAGATAAAATAAAATAAAAAAAAACATACAACATAACTGTACATATAAGAGGGTGCAAAATATCAGAAACAGGTCTCAGTCTAATGCAGTGCAGTTCTACATCAATACAAGCTACAATCACAAAATAAACATACTGTTAAGTACTATGTTTATGTTTTGGTAAAGCACTTGTTTAGGTTCTCATAGATTCTGCAAGTGTACCGTACATAATATTGTGATGTATTATTTTTATATGCTGCAGCGTTTTGACACCCTCAATAGGGAGTTCCTTTGTCTCAGAATCTGTCCTCCTTTTTCCAATCTCTTTATCTTCTGATCAGGTGCTTAGCCCCCATCCCTTTCTGCTCAAATCCACCTGGGCTCAGGACCCCTCTGGGCTGCTCTCGTTTTCTTTGTTTCTCACTTTCACTACAAACCCACATCCCGCCCTTGTCCTCCATCCCTCCCTCTTCTCCACAGTCTTAATCATTCTATCTTCCCCGTCCATCTGTCTATCTGTCTGTCTGGCCTATTTTCTCCAGAGGATTGCTCCTGTGTCGTCTTCCCGAAACAAAAAAAGCCAGTTTCCCCCTCAGGGAAGATAGTGTTGTCGAGCCTGCAGACCTGCAGTATCAACTCTTCCTCCTCATCATCTTAATTGTCTCGCCATTGCCCCCGAGGCAGGGACCCCTATTCCCCATCCCACCCACTCTCCATGAATGCCAACATACCTTACTCCCTTTGTCACATTTGTGGCCGCACTGCTAATGCTCATACTCATTGTCTTATTGTTCCATAAATAGTCTCACTTCCATCTCGTCTGCTCCTTTAACCCTCCAGGCTATTGACCTTATTTCTTCGATTGCTCCATCTTTTTGTCCGACACATTTTTGTACCCTGTGGTCATGGATGACATCCTCCACTTGATGTCCTTCACTAGCTTTCCATCCAAAAAGTCTAGACCGCTTTTATAAGGACACTAATGCTAACACAAGGCTGTTTGACTTGTCGATTTGTTGTTTTGACTTGAACTTGAATAAAATAATCCTGAACAGGGGTTGAACTTTAGAAATCAAAAACTAGGATGTTTTGAGTAACATTTTAGCGCAGTTAATTGTCATGTGTGCAAAAAGACGTCTGTACTGTTGTTAATAGTAACAACTTAAAAATGAACACTAATAATCCATTCGTTTCAGAGGTTCCTTTTTTGTAATGGCATCATCATTATCATTTTCCTCTTTGTCTTATCCAAATATGGTAGGAGTTTAAAAGTAACTTAACTTCACTGTTAATTTCCAGGGTTCCGATGTATTTGAATATTGCCGCTGTCCAAATGATCGCTGATAACCCTTAAATATTGTTCAATGACAGTAAAGCTTTCTTTTTTTTTCTTTTACCTGTATGAAACATGAAAATGTTTTTTGTGCAGAGATGTGCGAGGGTTAAGAATTTAGGCATTTAGAAATACTAAAATATACTGTAATGCAGTCCTAATAATTGGCCAGATGTTTACGCTGGCGGCACGGTGGACGACTGGTTAGAGCATCAGCCTCACAGTTCTGAGGACCGGGGTTCAATCCGCGGCCCCGCCTCTGTGGAGTTTGCATGTTCTCCCCGTGCCAGCGTGGGTTTTCTCCGGGGACTCCGGTTTCCTCCCACATCCCAAAAACATGCATGAATTGGAGACTCTAAATTGCCTGTAGGTGTGAATGTGAGTGCGAATGGTTGTTTGTTTGTATGTGCCCTGTGATTGGCTGGCAACCAGTTCAGGGTGTACCCCGCCTCCTGCCCGATGATAGCTGGGATAGGCTCCAGCACGCCCGCGACCCTAGTGCGGAGAAGCGGCTCAGAGATGGATGGATATATATATATATATGCACAAGTCTGGTTCATCCTTGGGTGCAATTTCCAGATACCTGAAGGTGCCACATTCATTTGTTCAAACAATTATACTTAAGTATAAACACCAGCGGAATGTCCAGCCATCATACATCTCAGGAAGGAAAAGGGTTCTGTGTCCCAGAGACAAATGTGCTCTGGTCGGAAATGTATATAGCAACAGAGGAACAAAAGCGATAGACCTTGCAAAGATGCTGGCGGAAGCTGGTAAGAGTGTGTCATTATCCAACGAGTGAAACGAGTACTGTACCAACATGGGCTGAAAGGCCATTCTGCCAGGAAGAAGCCATTACCCCAAACGAAACATCAAAAAGCTAGAATCCGGGGTGTGTAGAGACAACCATGGTAACCAGATTTCTCCATCTGAGTCTGTGGTGGGCAAGGAGCTGTGCTTGGTCTAGGGTCACATGGCAAGCTTTGAGGTCCTGGGCAACGACGTCCAGCCAGCGGGCGCCTCTGGGTCATCTCCAGCCAGCTAATTGGGGGTTGAAGCAATATGCTGAGACAATTACTTCAGTCCTCCTGAGAGCTCCGGAATCAAAACCATTGAGCCTGACTGCCAGGGTGTTGTTCAGTGGCCAGGTCTCTGAGCCATACAGCAGGACAGAAAGGACAGAGGCATTGTACAGCCTGAGCTTGGTTCTCCTGGATATATACTATATGTCGATGGCACCACAGCGGTCTCCATAGAGACTCCATGATGGTGGCGGCCAGGGCTCTGTGTTAACGCCAGCCTCATACCAGCGGCAGCGGCAAGGAATAAGGGCAGCGACACAAAGTGAAACTTCATCGCCAGATTATTATGTCCAAAAATGTACAGACAACAACTGTATGCCAACAAGAACTTTATCCAACATAAACGTAAGACAACGTGCATCAAAACACCATGGCACTTTACAGCACTGTCATAACACTCAATCTGGAATCTGTTGCAGAATGACATAAGATCAAGGAACTGGTGTCCTTAAATGTTTTTAAATCTATAATGAAAGAAATGGAAGGAGTTTCTATAGAATTTCAATGTTTTAGCTCACCTGCTTGAACAATTTATTCATAGGTATGACTCATAGATGGTTAAATCCCAAATGTAGGCTTAAATTGTACTTTGTCTTTCGTTGTATGTCTCTAACTTCTTTGTGTTTTTGCTGCTGCCTGTTTTGGCCATTTCTCTCTTGAAAAAAAAGTGTTTTAATCTCAATGAGACCAACCTGGCTAAATAAAGTTTAAATAAAATAAATACAATTTAAAAACAGGCAATGTTTCATTATATGGATGTACATTTAAATTAATACATAATATGCATAGTGTACACAACATCAAGGCATGATATTTTAATAATTCTGGAATTGTTTTATTCTTTGAAGCGTTATTCCAATGCCTTGATTTTGATGAGGTTAGCACACAGTCACAGCCATGAATGCAATTGTACTAATAATTTCTTAAAGGGACTTCATTAATACAGTATAAAGTTGCTAATAGCGAAATAATCACTAAAACGTAACGTATGGTAACATAAATGTACGGGGCCAGTGCAGGTTCTGACAGGGTCACCACAACTTGGCTCGGGCCACCACCTAAAAAGGCTTAATGTCGGAGCCTGACATGTTATAAAACCCTATTCTTTGTGATTTGTAAAGTAGTTTCCGTCCTCCACATAACCTCATAAAAGCTTCATGTCGCTCTAACACCTCCTCCTTGATCCACATTAGTGTCTGTTCGGCCCCGTCCCAATTAACCCCGATCCCCGCCTTGTCTCACCATCAGCCCTCACACCCTTTCTGCTTCACTTCACATGTCTGGGTTGCTTGAGGGGAAAAATGTCTTCTGTCCGGATTGGCGCCATTTTCGGTCTTTGCCTCTGGTTTCATCTTCCTCCTCTTCTTTGGGACAGAACATGTAAAAGGTTTTCTTGATTTATTGCCTCCTCCCTCCGCCAAATGTGCCTAAATCATCCTTGCCTCCTCTTCTCGTCTTATGTTAAATTGTACCTCTGACCGGCTACATAATCAGCTCTCCCATCCCTCTCCTCTATCACTGTGTGGAGGAGATAACAGCGTCAACTCCATACCTCACCTTCTAGTTCTCCTCTTTATCTTCCCCCGCCTCCCTCTCAAACCTCCAAGTAAAGCTTTGGTTTTTAGCTCATCTCCCCCCTCTTCTTCTTCCTCTGGTCTGGTCAACACCCTGTGCTTTAACCTCTGCCCTCTCACTCTTGTCCTCCTTCATTGTTTCTCTTCTTTACTTTCTTTGAAGCCCTACTTTTCTCCTCCTCTTCTGGCCAGCAGCCATCTTCCACCCCTCTATGCTCCTCTGTTGCTTTTGCAAAACCTCTTCCTAGAATTCACACAAGCTAAGATGGATGGCCTCAAACATAATCAATCTTCCTTGTTATAACAAAGCATCTTTTCATGCCCACTTCATATACTGTAGAAGGTGTTTTGTTGGTGAGGTAATGAAGTATTTTTTAAAAAACTTGACAGACTCATCTAACAGGGTTGGTGTACTGTAGGATGAGTCATACATGTAAATCAGTTTTTCAACTCATGGCCTCTTTCTCCAATGTTGCCGTCTTAAGCCATTTCTCTCTTTTTGTGTGTATCCAACACATAGACTTTGAATGTATGGTCTCTTTAGTGATAAGACAAAGAGGAAAATGTTCATAACAATGCAAAAGTAAGGTTCACTAATAGTGATGTAACGATTCATTCATTGATTCATTCAAAGTCCTACGATCCAATTGAATCGATGTGTACTGGACAAGTTAGCCTTCTGGACATAAATATAGCGATTTAAATCATTTTACAAGGTAATCAATCGAATGTATCGATACTAGGAAATAACGCACTGGATTTAAGCACGGCAGGCTTTATGTGGAAGTGTGCATGTGTTGTATTTCCAAGAAAAATGCTTGTAAGTCCTCTTACTTCGCTTGATTTTTCAGTTAGCACATGGCAATTAGCACTGTCAAGGCTAATTTCTTCTTAATCTCCTTTCTTCATCATTTCCTTTTCTAAGCCCAACATCTAGTCACTCCTTTCCGTAGTGCCCCTAGTGGTTGGACGAGACACCACAATATGTGTGTATTGTTTTTTTAAGCACTTTGTCTGGTGGATAAGAGTCTATCGAGTATGTTTCAGGCTCACATTTGTGCTACAAAGAGCAGGTTTGTTCATTTACTGTATTTAGCTCTCTATGTATTATTAACACTATTCCTAAAAGAACCTCACAGTGCTTTCTCGCCATTGGTATTTGACTGTTTAGAATAGGGATTCTCCAACTTCGGGTCCAGCTCGGAACTCCTTAAAGTGGAGACACTTTTCTAAGGACCCCGTCATAATTCTAACACCAATTAAACATCTGCTTTCGAGGAAAAAAATTGGCCCAACAATAAAATCAGAGCTGAACTAATACATATAACAATAAGTTGCTGTTTTCCCCTTTGTTTCACTGCAAAGCAATGCAATCAATCAGTCAATCAAACAACCTTTGTTAAGCATACACATAGTTTATTAGAAAACACTTACTGTATGTGTTTTATACACAATAAGACATAAAAAATGAATGTACATCAGGATAATCTTGATATGTAATGGCCATAATTACCTTTTACCCGATTCTCTTAAAAGAAAATAACAAGAATTTAGGAAATTTAACCTGCACTGTACAGTATGCAGGTATTTATTTCATAGTCACACTGGATGAATTTTGGGCCAAAAAGTTACTGAATCAATTTCCAGTTACTGAATCATTTCGGATCGTATCATTCTAAGTGAACCAATAACGTCCTTGAATTGAATCTGCAACCACGAATCATGATACGAATCGAATCGTTGCTAAAATGGATCATTACACCCCTATTCACTACACATTTGATTATTAACAACAGTCACTAGTAATTATTTTTGCACATCCAGTACATGACAGTTAATACTTAAATGTTACTTAAACATTTCCTACACAGAAAATGTTGCATGATGGCAACCCTTTGACTTCAGGAATGATTTAATTATGTTTCTGTAATTTGTTATGCCTGGATCAGTCTACAAGACAAATTTGGTCTTTCACTTTTGTCAGACTACTGCCATCTGAATCAATTTCCAGTTACTGAATCATTTCGGATCGTATCATTCTAAGTGAACCAATAACGTCCTTGAATTGAATCTGCAACCACGAATCGTGATACGAATCAAATCGTTGCTAAAATGGATCATTACACCCCTATTCACTACACATTTTATTATTAACAACAGTCACTAGTAATTATTTTTGCACATCCAGTACATGACAGTTAATACTTAAATGTTACTTAAACATTTCCTACACAGAAAATGTTGCATGATGGCAACCCTTTGACTTCAGGAATGATTTAATTATGTTTCTGTAATTTGTTATGCCTGGATCAGTCTACAAGACAAATTTGGTCTTTCACTTTTGTCAGACTACTGCCATCTGAATCAATTTCCAGTTACTGAATCATTTCGGATCGTATCATTCTAAGTGAACCAATAATGTCCTTGAATTGAATCTGCAACCACGAATCGTGATACGAATCAAATCGTTGCTAAAATGGATCATTACACTCCTATTCACTACACATTTTATTATTAACAACAGTCACTAGTAATTATTTTTGCACATCCAGTACATGACAGTTAATACTTAAATGTTACTTAAACATTTCCTACACAGAAAATTGATGGCAACCCTTTGACTTCAGGAATGATTTAATTATGTTTCTGGTATTTGTTATGCCTGGATCAGTCTACAAGACAAATTTGATCCTTCACTTTTGTCAGACTACTGCCGTAAATTCTTGACGTATCTCGGTAAGACAGTGGCAACACTACACGACATGTATTCCGATACCACCGTATCCCGTCTGTTACGATCAGTATCTTGTCAAATCAAACACTGTCGGAGAGGCAGAAGCAGAAAACATGTCACAGGTTAACGTGACCGGATACACCCGTTACCATGGCGATGACAACAACAATGGATCACGCAAATGTATTGTACATACTTTTAATACGATACGGCTCGCAAGCAGGCAACAAAACTTTATGCAGCCTAGTAACCTAGTGCTAGCATGCTCTAAAGCTTTGGTAAACATTGGTTTGTGCGCGTGAATAAATGGTGACAACAGCGACTAAGTATGTTGACAACGGAAAACACGCGGGGCGAAGAGCCAGTCTCAATACTCAATCCTATTGGTCTACGTCAAGGTGCACTGTCGGAGAGTTGTCGTTGATATGTCACACTACAAGGAAGACATAAAAAAAAAAAAATCAAATATGCTCGACTTTTCATTTTGGCGTCATAGGGCTATCGCAGGGCCAAATCGTTGGTCGTGGATTATGTCACACTACAAGACGTTTTGTCATTCCCAACAAAATATACCAGGCCCAATCTGGGAAATCGCCTGTGACAGCTAATCGGGCCAATATCGGGGCTAAAATCATGTAGTCTGATCTAGGCATTAGGGACAATTGACTTGAAATCTTGAATTTGAGAGCCTATTCGCTTTTATTACCTTTTACCTACTATTATTACAAAACAAAATATTATTTGTGACGTAAAATTTGCTTTATCATTATATTTGTGTTGGCCAGACTTGGTGCAGCTCTTATTCAAACTGTGCTTACAATTTTTTTCTTTTACATCGCAGCTCTAAAGCCACACATTACTTTGCCGCAAAAAACAGCAGACAACAGCTTTACTGTGTCTGGTAACCTTTACCAGAAGGTTTTCCACTCAAAAAAGGCAGCAAGAACGTCATCTACAAGACATAAAACAGTAAACACACCCGACTGTCTGTGTTTATGGTTCAGTGGAGGTTTGACTTACAATTTCACGTGTTGCATCAACACTCAGAAGCACATGAGTGGAAACGAGTGAGTGCATGCAGTATGAATCCAGGATGACGTACAGCAATCTTGTCCCATGAGCCAATGGGGCGATCACTTAAAATTTAAGCCAACTGTACCATACTATGCATTAAAGTTATAATTGGTAAATGTTTTTTGTTGACTGTTTTAAAGAAGACAACAAATATGTTTTGAAACAATTTTAAACAGTTCAATTGTAACGGTCCTACTATAGTTAGTAGGAAATTAGTAGAATTTCTCTTTCAGGATTTCAGCTCAGTTAGCATGTAAAGGTTAACGCCACAGCTGAGTTTTTGTTTTCTGAATTTAGAATTTTAATTAATTTGTTTTCTTTATCCTTTACTTTTCAGACTTGTACCAATTATAATAAAACTATTTATTGAAAATAGTCCCGATATTTTTTTATCATAACTTTTTGTATCACTACTAAATTGTTGTGCGAACATGTTGCATTCTTAAACCTTTAAAACAACCTAGATGTTTTTTGAGTCAATATTTAGAATGTTCTTCCAGTGATGATTATGAGCAGCAGTGCTGTGTCTATTCAGAAGATAGTGTAAACAGTCCTGCATTAGATGAGTTTGACACATAAACCCAGACGCGCCTGTTAGGATTCATAACCAAAGTAAGATGACCTGAGAAACATGTTGGACTATAAACAGACAGTCCAGAAGTTCAGTAAAAGTCTTTAAATGTTGGCTTTAGGCATACTTTGAGGTTCAAAACCCCACTAGTCCCCTCGGCCTCGAAATGGAAATCGCCCTGACCCCTGAAGCAAAGGGATATGGGAAGGCTTCTTATGAATGTTGTTTAGTGTTACCTGACTACCTCACAACCTCACACAAGCACACATACGACCAGGTGTTAACCACTGCTCTACACAATGAGGGACCTGCACATGCCTCAAGGCTTCTTGGGATTTGTAGTGTTTCTGTGTGGCTAAGCGTGGAATAAACACAACACTGACAGCATTCTTAACCTGATGGCTTAATCCCCTGTGTCAGGGCTTGCGGTTTTTGTAAGAGTGTCTGTCTGTTTGTGATGTTCACAAACAAATTTGAAAATGCACTTTTATCAGATGTGTAAAACAGAGCCACAGGCCTGCTGGGACGAAATGTTTATAATGCTAACAGATCCAAACTTTGAATTCCTGCATGTGCATGTGTGTGTGTGTGTTTGAGTGCAAGTTTTGAGATTCCTTGTGATGCAAGTGTGCCCACATGAAGGTTTGACAGCATGCAAGAAAAAGACATGCATGATTTATTCAATCTCTTAATGTACACACCGTGCTCATTCAGATGGATACTGTGAGAGACTGTGTGTGTGTGTGTGTGTGTACGTTTAGTTTTCAAGAAAGAGGTCTGTCGTTTACGTTGCATGTCCTCTGTTAACAAAAACAGCAGAGATAAGAAACCAGTCCTGTCTCCACACTCTCCATGTTTCCATGTTTTCTCTTTGCATGTCTCAACAGTGTTTGTAGAATTTATCATTAAAGAACTTCCCACAATCTGTGTTTTATGTAGCCAGTGTGCAAGACTTGAAACCAATAGGAATAGCGTGACATGGTGTCAAATGGGGAAAGTGACAGATGTTCAACTGTTGTGGATGTTGTAAAGTATCACTTGTAGTGTGGTTATTTCTTTCATAAATTGAATCAAGCCTGATTCGATGCTAAAGGCATTGCTGGCAGACAACAGCTACTGTAAAAGGCACCCCTCCCTCATAAAGTAAAAAGACTTTATGGAAGTCCATTTATGGATGATGAAATCTCCAGGGATCTCTAATTCAGATACTCATTACACATTAGCACGACGATAAGGGGAAACGTCCCCACAATAATTAAATTGCATGATGAACAAATTAACAAAAAATGTGCCTGTCTTTCAAACAACTACTGTTTTCTAATTGCTAGATGGTGTTCCACTGCATTTCTGGGTCTTCCGTGGAGTGAGCATGTGTCAAATTTGTGTTAATGTCAAGCTGTCTCATTAAGTCCTTCTCACACGAGATTTATTTGATTGTCCCTCAAAGATAGAACTAGGACATTGCCATAGATGTTGCTGCTTTGCACATTAAAATAAGTAGATCTGTGGTCAGCACCAGTGTCTGGGAAAGCAACACTTGCTTTCAACCCAATGGGGTGTGGCTAATAAGTGAAGGTTACACTTCACACTCCGGTCACAGCTAGCGGGGTTCCGCCTTTGTTACGGCTCGGATACTACGCAAATTCTGAGATGGACTTCAACCTCCCAAGCACACTGAACAGTGAGCTGGAGGAAAACAAATCCAGGAAAATGCAAGCTCAGATAGCCATTGTGACAATTAAAAATAGAGCAAAAATAAAATATTTTCCTTCTTTACCTCCTTCCCTCAGATATGCTTTTTATTCATGCATCCCTACATTGCTGAAAGCAACTTTTATGCCCTCATTCTCTCCTTCCTTCCTTTCTGTTCTGTTTTTATTCACACATATGTACGTC